>NW_021282978.1:0-1504 GCF_002162155.2 Triticum dicoccoides
AGGAAAGTGGAGGGGACTAGAGTGAAGTGGCTAGGGTTTGGCCCGGATAACGGATGGAGAGGAATATATGTGGGGTCAGGTTGACCAGCGTGGGCCCCGGTGCGATGTGGCGGACTTTCCTGGGCATTTGGGTTGGATATGAGAGGTGTCGATCGGTCCGGGCATTTCAGACCCGTTTGAGGTGCCCGTCTGGATTGCTTTTCGTGGCCGATCACTGATGGACCCGTCCGCCCGGACATATAAGGGAGCTAGGGCGTCCGGCTATAGATACTCTTATGTTATTACTCCTTCTGTACCTATGAGTTTGGCGTAAATTTCACAGCGCCCCCAAGGAGAGCCCATGATCATAATTAGCTTCCCAACATGGAGCCAAACGTGTAAGGATTTGTAACAACATGCAACTACGGTAGCCGTAGGGCATCTTCAACACTAAACCTCAAATTTACTTCACCATCTATCCGTATATTGGGGCCAGTCCGCGGATACTGATGTGCCAAAGGCCATGATACAAGCTTTCCACTTATATTTCAACCTCTGTTTGAACTAACCGGAAGGAATTAATATAAACACGGCTGATTTCATATAAACCGGCCAAAATTCATTACATTCTTTTTTTACAATTTTTAACTAAAAACTATACCAGACTAAGGTAACACTAGTCTACAGCCGGCGCCGGTGGATATACATTCCCACGACACAGATACCCTTGACTAGTCTATGGCCGGCCGCGGCGGATCTTCATTGTCTTCCGCATGTCCGGCAGCCTGCTCGTCAGACTGTCGAGAGCCCCAAAGGTATATGCTTCAGCGCAAAGGACGGTCATTTCCCCATGCTCGGCAGCGCCGCACATCGGAGTGCAACCACCGCGATGTGCTTTAGCCGGAGGGAAGGGGGCGATGGTGGCCTGCGACCGGGCAAGACACCGGTTGTGTACGCCGGCATCGCCTCGGTGGTGGGCTTCATGTGACCCAAGCGGCGGCGGCCTCCCATGTTCAACTTCTCCTCGATGCTGGTGGCGCGCGCAGACGTGGTGGCCACCATTTCGTCCATCTTCACGAAGTCGGCTTCTTTTCTCCGCCGGCAAGGCGCAGTTATGCGTACATTGACAGCGGATGGCGCGGTTATGGTAGGTGTCAGATCTGAGCGATCTCTATCATCTGCTCGTTGCTTGCTCGTTCTATTTTCCTCAAATAATAGTGTGTTGTTACCCGTGGCAACAAGAAGTCCCTATTTTGAGCCCGTCCATATATGGCCCAATTATATATTCTCAAGAACAAAATAGCTAGGGCTGACAAAGCAAATGAAGAAAAGAATGCACAGCAAGTTTTATTTCCTCCGAGCAAAACAACATCACAACATTGGCTACTACTCTTGTACATCAAGTTCAACTAGCAAAGAAAAGAGCAGATGCATTCGTGGGTATTCTCCGCCGTGCAGTCGCCTATGACGGCCTTGATGCCTGGGTACTTCCACATGAACTGCTCCACGCACAGCCCGCCGCAAC
>NW_021282979.1:0-1694 GCF_002162155.2 Triticum dicoccoides
GCCGAAACTGCGAGTGTTGATGATCGACACGTGAACGCACCCCGGGGTTTGTTAATTGCGCAAGTCACACCGGGACCCCAAACAGTGAGTAATAGTCCACGAAACGGGCCAGAATCGGCCACAACTATGAGTGTTCATGACCGGCACGTAAACGCATTTTGGGGTTCAACAACTATGGAAATCGCTTCGGGACCCCTAAATGTTGAGTAATAGTCCTCGAATCGCGTCAGAATTGGCCCAAACTTTGAGTTTTGAGGATAGACACGCAAACGCACCCCGAGAATTGTCAATCATGGAAATCGCTCTGGGACGCCAAAATGGTGAATAATCGTGCACGAAATGGACCAGAGTCGACCAAATTTGTGTGTTGATGACTGACATGTAAACGCACCACGGAGTTCGTCAATCGTGGAAATCACTGCGGGACGGCCAAAACTAATTAATAGTGCAAGAAACGGGCCAAAATCAGCCCAAACTGCGATTGTTGATGATCGACACGTAAGCGCACCATGGGGTTCAACAACCATGGAAATCGCTTTGGGGCCCCAAAACGGTGAGTAATAGTCGACGAAACGGGCCAGAAGCGTCCCAAAATGCGAGTGTTGCTAACCGACACATAAACGCACCCCGGTGTTCGTCAATCATGGAAATCACACCGGGACGCCAAAACAGAGTAATAGTCCAAGAAACGGGCCAGAATTGGCAAAAGCTATGAATGTTGATGACAGACACGTAAGTGCACCTTGGAGTTCAACAACCATGGAAATCGCTCTGGGACCCCAAAGCGGCGAGTAATAGTGCACGAAACAGACCAGAATCGGCCAAAATTATGAGTGTTGATGACCGAAACGTAAACGCACAACGGGGTTCGTAAATTGTGGAAATCACTCCAGGACCCCCGAAACTAAGTAATAGTCCAAGAAATGGGCCAAAAATCGGCACAAACTGCGATTGTTGATGACATACATGTAAGCGCACCTTGGGGTTCAACAACTATGGAAATCTCTTCGGGACCCCAAAACGGTGAGTAATAGTCCACGAAACGAGTCAGAATCGACAAAAACCATGAGTGTTGATGACCGATACGTAAACGCACCCCGGGGTTTGTTAATCAAGGAAAGCACTCCGGGACCCCAAAACAGTGAGTAATAGTCCATGAAACGGGCCAGAATCGGCCAAAACTGCGAGTGCCACAAAACGAGCCCGAATCTGCCGAAACTGCGAGTGTTGATGATCGACGCGTGAACGCACCCCGGGGTTTGTTAATTGCGCAAGTCACACCGGGACCCCAAACAGTGAGTAATAGTCCACGAAACGGGCCAGAATCGGCCACAACTATGAGTGTTCATGACCGGCACGTAAACGCATTTTGGGGTTCAACAACTATGGAAATCGCTTCGGGACCCCTAAATGTTGAGTAATAGTCCTCGAATCGCGTCAGAATTGGCCCAAACTGTGAGTGTTGAGGACAGACACGCAAACGCACCCCGAGAATTGTCAATCATGGAAATCGCTCTGGGACGCCAAAATGGTGAATAATCGTGCACGAAATGGACCAGAGTCGACCAAATTTGTGTGTTGATGACTGACATGTAAACGCACCACGGAGTTCGTCAATCGTGGAAATCACTGCGGGACGGCCAAAACTAATTAATAGTGCAAGAAACGGGCCAAAATCGGCCCAAACTGCGATT
>NW_021282980.1:0-1000 GCF_002162155.2 Triticum dicoccoides
GTACGAAGCAAAGAAGGTTGTCTGCCCTCTAGGTTTAGAGGTTCTGAAGATACATGCATGCATCAACGACTGCATCCTCTATCGCGGTGAATACGAGAATTTGAATGAATGCCCGGTATGCACTGCATTGCGTTATAAGATCAGAGGCGATGACCCTGGTGACGATGTTGAGGGCCAGAAACCCAGGAAGAGGGTTCCCGCCAAGGTGATGTGGTATGCTCCTATAATACCACGGTTGAAACGTCTGTTCAGGAACAAAGAGCATGCCAAGTTGTTGCGATGGCACAAAGAGGACCGTAAGTCGGACGGGGAGTTGAGACACACCGCAGATGGAACGCAATGGAGAAAGATCGACAGATGGTTCAAAGATTTTGCAGCTGACGCAAGGAACATAAGATTTGCTCTAAGTATGAATGGCATGAATCCTTTTGGCGAGCAGAGCTCCAGCCATAGCACCTGGCCCGTGACTCTATGCATCTACAACCTTCCTCCTTGGTTGTGCATGAAGCGGAAGTTCATTATGATGCCAGTGCTCATCCAAGGTCCGAAGCAACCCGGCAACGACATCGATGTGTACCTAAGGCCATTAGTTGATGAACTTTTACAGCTGTGGGGTGGTGTCCGTGTGTGGGATGAGCACAAACAAGAGGAATTTGACCTACGAGCGTTGCTTTTCATAACCATCAACGATTGGCCTGCTCTTAGTAACCTTTCGGGACTGTCAAATAAGGGATACAATGCATGCACGCACTGCTTACATGAGACTGAAAGTGTACATTTGCCAAATTGTAAGAAGAACGTGTACCTTGGGCATCGTCGATTTCTTCCGAAAATTCATCCAGTAAGAAAGAAAGGCAAGCATTACAACGGCAAGGCAGATCACCGGCCGAAGCCTGCGGAACGCACTGGTGCTGAGGTATTTGATATGGTCAAGGATTTGAAAGTCATCTTTGGAAAGGGTCCTGGCGGACAATCAGTTCCGAAGGGAGCTGACGGGCAC
>NW_021282981.1:0-1864 GCF_002162155.2 Triticum dicoccoides
TCACATTTAGCAATGAACTCAGCGATTTCTCTCTTCATCCTAGTCCACCAGAACCTCTGGCGTAGGTCCTGATACATCTTAGTGCTACCGGGATGAATCGTGAGAGGAGATTCATGCGCCTCCTTGAGAATCAATTGTCGAAGATGTTGCTTCTTGGGGACCACCAGGCGGTTCCCAAAGAAAACAACACCTCGATCATCTATAGAGAAACTACCAGCAATACCCTTGGCAATGTTTCTCTTGATCCGGGTAATCCCCGTATCATGCTTCTGGGCTTCTATGATAAGATCCACAAGGGTAGGTTTCGCCACCAAGGTAGAAAGGAATCCGTGAGGAGCGATGTGAAGGTTAAGCTTACAGAATTCCTCATGGAGAAGTGGTTGGCCTTGCTGCAACATGAGATTGTTGCAATAGGATTTACGGCTTAGAGCATCAGCCATGACATTGGCTTTGCCTGGGGTGTAGGTCATCCCTAGATCATAATCTGTGATTAACTCCAACCAACGTCTTTGCCTAAGGTTCAGGTCTGGTTGGGTGAAGATATACTTGAGACTCTGGTGATCGGTGTAGATCTCGCAACGTTTACCAAGGAGGTAATGTCGCCAGGTCTTGAGTGCATAGACTACGGCTGCAAGCTCTAGATCATGTGTAGGATAATTATCCTCATGTGGATGCAACTGTCGAGATGCATAGGAAATCACATGACGATCCTGCATAAGAATGCAAGCTAGTCCCTGTCGTGAGGCGTCACAATAGATAACAAAGTCCTTTGTGAAATCCGGTGGCACAAGTATGGGAGCAGAAGTCAGGCGTCTTTTCAGTTCCTGAAAACTGTACTCACACTGTGGGGACCACTCAAACTTTTTATCTTTCTTGAGAAGTTCCGTGAGGGGTTTGGCTACTTTGGAGAAATTTTCAACAAAGCGGCGACAATAGCTGGCTAGACCAAGGAAACTTCTAACTTGTTTAACGGTCTCAGGTGGAGTCCAATCGAGAATGGCATTGACTCTCTCGGGATTGACAGCAATGCCCTTACCAGAGATTACGTGGCCTAGGTAGGTCACTTCTGGCAACCAAAATTCACACTTGGAGAACTTGGCATAAAGGCGGTGCTCTCTGAGTTTTTCTAAAACAAGTCTAAGATGTTCGGCATGCTCTTCCTCGTTCTTCGAGTAAATAAGAATATCATCGAGGTAAACCACGACGAACTTATCTAAGTACTCCATGAAGATCGAGTTCATCAAGCGGGAGAAAGTAGCTGGAGCATTGGTTAGGCCAAAGGACATGACGGTGTACTCGTACTGGCCATAACGAGTGACAAAGGCTGTCTTGGGAATGTCCCTGTTTCTAATCTTGATTTGGTGGTAGCCTAATCTTAAATCCATCTTGGAGAAGACTGAGGATCCAGTGAGCTGATCATACAGATCGTTGATCCTGGGGAGCGGATATTTGTTCTTTATTGTGACCAAATTAACGGGACGATAATCTACAACCATCCGGTCCGTACCATCCTTCTTCTTAACAAAGAGGACGGGGCAAGCCCAAGGAGAAGAACTAGGACGGAGGAAACCCTTTTGCAAGGACTCATCAAGTTGTTTCTTAAGCTCGGCTAGTTCTAAGGGTGCCATCTTGTAAGGTCTTCTGGAGATTGGAGCAGTTCCTGGAATAAGATCTATGACGAACTCTACATCTCTGTCAGGTGGAACACCTGGCAGTTCTTCTGGAAAGACATCCGGAAAGTCACGGACTACCGGGATATCTTCAAGGTCTGGAAGAGGGCTGGCATTAAGAGAATAGAGCTGACGCTTTGCAACTCTAGTGGAGACAGTGACTATCTTGCCAGATGGGTGTGTAAGCTGAACAG
>NW_021282982.1:0-1322 GCF_002162155.2 Triticum dicoccoides
TCACATTTAGCAATGAACTCAGCGATTTCTCTCTTCATCCTAGTCCACCAGAACCTCTGGCGTAGGTCCTGATACATCTTAGTGCTACCGGGATGAATCGTGAGAGGAGATTCATGCGCCTCCTTGAGAATCAATTGTCGAAGATGTTGCTTCTTGGGGACCACCAGGCGGTTCCCAAAGAAAACAACACCTCGATCATCTATAGAGAAACTACCAGCAATACCCTTGGCAATGTTTCTCTTGATCCGGGTAATCCCCGTATCATGCTTCTGGGCTTCTATGATAAGATCCACAAGGGTAGGTTTCGCCACCAAGGTAGAAAGGAATCCGTGAGGAGCGATGTGAAGGTTAAGCTTACAGAATTCCTCATGGAGAAGTGGTTGGCCTTGCTGCAACATGAGATTGTTGCAATAGGATTTACGGCTTAGAGCATCAGCCATGACATTGGCTTTGCCTGGGGTGTAGGTCATCCCTAGATCATAATCTGTGATTAACTCCAACCAACGTCTTTGCCTAAGGTTCAGGTCTGGTTGGGTGAAGATATACTTGAGACTCTGGTGATCGGTGTAGATCTCGCAACGTTTACCAAGGAGGTAATGTCGCCAGGTCTTGAGTGCATAGACTACGGCTGCAAGCTCTAGATCATGTGTAGGATAATTATCCTCATGTGGATGCAACTGTCGAGATGCATAGGAAATCACATGACGATCCTGCATAAGAATGCAACCTAGTCCCTGTCGTGAGGCGTCACAATAGATAACAAAGTCCTTTGTGAAATCCGGTGGCACAAGTATGGGAGCAGAAGTCAGGCGTCTTTTCAGTTCCTGAAAACTGTACTCACACTGTGGGGACCACTCAAACTTTTTATCTTTCTTGAGAAGTTCCGTGAGGGGTTTGGCTACTTTGGAGAAATTTTCAACAAAGCGGCGACAATAGCTGGCTAGACCAAGGAAACTTCTAACTTGTTTAACGGTCTCAGGTGGAGTCCAATCGAGAACGGCCTTGACTCTCTCGGGATTGACAGCAATGCCCTTACCAGAGATTACGTGGCCTAGGTAGGTCACTTCTGGCAACCAAAATTCACACTTGGAGAACTTGGCATAAAGGCGGTGCTCTCTGAGTTTTTCTAAAACAAGTCTAAGATGTTCGGCATGCTCTTCCTCGTTCTTCGAGTAAATAAGAATATCATCGAGGTAAACCACGACGAACTTATCTAAGTACTCCATGAAGATCGAGTTCATCAAGCGGGAGAAAGTAGCTGGAGCATTGGTTAGGCCAAAGGACATGACGGTGTACTCGTACTGGCCATAACGAGTGACAAA
>NW_021282983.1:0-1808 GCF_002162155.2 Triticum dicoccoides
AAGATAAAAGCTTGTCTGACTTAGTTCGTTCCAAAGGGATATTCTTGTGTAGTGTGTGTTGAAGAAAGATGATATCTTCATCGATTGGTCCCTGTGATCAGTTGTTGGACCTATTGTCTTATCAATCCTTTGATTTGAGTGTGGGCCATCGTCAAATCAAATCAGTACCAACGATGCTCGTAATGTTGTCTTATTCGTGGTTGATCCCTCGAGCATACACCATTACATCTTTGGTCTGACCAATGCTATCACCGTGTTCACTTAACTATGGAATTCCTTTTAAAAGGAAACCCGGATGAATTGTTGTTGAGCCCATTGACAACATCCTTATCTCCTCCATGATGTTGTTGAACATTAAGCTAGTGTTGGAAACTTTTGAAAGCATTTGTTCATGCTAGCTCATGAAGCATATGTTTGGATGAAGGTAGTGACTTCCTTTAATTCATGTGCATCTGTTGCAAGTTGCCGCCGTGGGTTCGAGAAAGTCAATGTTGTTTTCTTTGGAATCATTCCAAACCAGTCATGCACACGTGCGAAGAATGCTGTGGTTTGAAGACTTGCAACCTTCAATCTATATGTATCCCTAGCACACCAAGCCACTGATTGATTTGTTCAAGGAGAAGGAGTATCTTCATAAGAGCTAATCCGGACTTATGTAAGGACTTCGATACCCTCGTTGATGGTTCCCCCTCCTGAACTCGGTAGTGTTTTATTATAAGACTACTATGTGGTCATACTTGTCTGGGACAACGTGTTCACATGTTAGTAGCAGAACCAGCTCATGTTTTGGAGCTTGCTATCGTAGTTCATCTCCCGAGAATCCCGCAACGTCATCTCGTCGATTTGTGTTGCAAACTTTCATTTTTCTTCCTAGACTCGATGGGTCTGGAATATTCTGACACCAACCAGATCTGAATCTCAGGCAGATATGATGGTTGGAACATTTCCCCAAGAACTATAATATTGGTTCCTCGATAACCGGTAAAGTGGATGTCGTGGCCAACACACCCAACCGGAAGACCTATTATTGTAGTATCTTGATTGAAGAAGTTGGCCACCTCCCCTAAGGATTTCGTAGGATTTACTCCCTAGTTGCCCCTATGGATTTTTGTGTTCCCGAAGTCCGACCTTTTACTTGATGTTTTAGATATCAAACCATATCTATGAATGGGTTATACTAGCACATCAAGGAGAACATTAGAAGCGGAGTGCTAAATGTCTCTCGGTCGATCATCCAGATTTTTATTTCCTTGGCCTCGCTAAGGTGAAATCTGAGAAGGTGTTGTCTTCCTTTGCATCTGCATCGTCCATCGTTGTTCATCATGGTGGTAAGTTGTGTTACCGGACCCTTGACACGGATGTTGATAAAACCTTGATGATTATGGAAATGCTCAAGTTCTTGAGAGCACGCACAAGCGCTACGTGTTATCATCATCTCTAACTGGGATTGCTCTCAGTTTCCTCGGCAATGCTATGATCTTTTCAAACAGTGAATTCACTCTCTGTTGTTGGGTTCTTCCCCAGTTACCAGAATCGTTCCCAGCATTTGCATTTGTTCCCAGTTTGCACCACCAATGTGCCATTCAACCATGGGTCCCTTCCATTTCCGGTGATAAGCAAATTCATCCATTGCGTTGTCTTCAACAAGGTAATCCACATCATCCAAGTCCAAGTATGCCATTCTACCGACCCCCTCCAAATGATCGCTCGAGAATTGCCTTAGGCTGGTTTAAAGAGTTTCAATGATCTCTGAATCAAAAGTAAATTTTTTGCCACTTAAGGGGATATCTCTACGAGTCACCTTCCCT
>NW_021282984.1:0-1339 GCF_002162155.2 Triticum dicoccoides
GGTGTTTTAGCGATTTTGTGGAGAAGTTGCAATTCTTCCGAGTATTTTCATCATGGTGTCTGCTGGAGTTTTGATCGAGGGTCAAGAGATCCGTCTCGGCACTCTCACCTTCATCGCCGACGACTCCGCATGGCTCCAGGAGGCTCCACTCGACATAGATGCGCTCCCCGTCCGCGGTGCGACGCATTTTCGTGCATGTATCCGCGGCGTTCTGCTGCGGCAACCATCGACCCAGTATCGGTCGGCTCCTCCGTCTTCCACCCTCCCGGTCTCCCGCCAGCGCAAGCGCTCAGGCCGGTCGAGGCTTCAGCGATGGGTGAGTCACGCGGTGGCTCGCCAGTCGACCACTACACAAGTTGCGGCAATCGAGCCCAACGAATCTCTCTACGGCTTGTTCGATCAGTCGACTGGCTCCGGAGAGACTGCATCCGAGTGCGGAAGCAGTGATCCAGCGGCGGAAATCTTGATGGTCGACGGGCCCCACAGTCCTCCTGGCTTCGCCCGTGGTGGTGGAGCAGGCGACGGCGGCGACCCCGCACGAGGCTACGAAGAGTACCAGCCCGAGCCACTCGACTCTCTGCAAAGAGAAGAGCTTCGCCGCAGGAACGAGGATCCCCTGCGTATTCCCATCGCAGGAGAAACCCCCGAGGCTCGTGCCTTAGAGGAGGCGCGTCTCGCCAATTTGGCCGAGCGCACTCGACTGGAGAACCTTCAGCGAGCACTCGACGAGCGCGCGCGGCAACGAGTTCCCGACACCAGTCGACGTCAACTCTTCCCGCCGACTCAGGTATATCGAACCCCAATTCAGAATTTAGCAGCTGCGACCCGTATAGCAGAGTCCATTCAGCCTTCGCAGTCAGAGGCTGGCAGAGGTTTGTTGCAGATCAGGGATCTGCTCCGAGCAGCAGGAGATCAGAATTCAGCCGTGTCTCAGTCGCGCAACAGAATTCACAGTCGATCCGTCACTGTGAATACGGTTCAGTCGGCTCACAGCCCCAGATCGCCTCCGCGGCGCGAAGGGCGTGAGAATCGGCGAGATCAATATGGCGACAGACTCGACCGAGATGATAGGCGTCGAGTGCCCTATTCCCCTCCGAGGGGTGGGTCTTACGCTCCTCGGCAGCCAGATGATAGGCGTCAGTACAGTACAGGGCGTAGGGTTCCAGTTGACCCCAGAGAGCCAGGCTTCGACGCGCGATCCATTATCGTGCAAGGGTTGGTCGACCGGAACAGAGCCCATCGAGGTGCACTCGACAGAGATGTACCCACGAGCAGTCGAGTACATGTTTCTGGTCCTGAATGTTTCAGCAGAGCTATCAGAGCCGCAGTTATCCCCCCC
>NW_021282985.1:0-1233 GCF_002162155.2 Triticum dicoccoides
CCCTGAAATATTTTATAAGCTTTTGGAAAAGTCCATCTAGCAATATAAAATATTCAGAGGAGCTTTGGCATTGTTTGAATTATTATTTTAAAATTCAAAACAGTGGCAAAATAATTTAAATAAAACAAAAACAGAAGAAAAATATAAAACAGAATGTAAATAAAAGCAGAGAGCAGAACCACCTGGACTTACCTGTGAAGCCCACCTGGTGGCCCAACAGGACCGGCCCAGCTAGGCCCAGCCCACCTCCTCCTCACTCCTACTGTCTTCAACCTCCTGCCAGTGGGCAGGAGGGCGTGTGCCCATGGCGCGCCAGCACGCGCACGGCCACCGACGGCCACCTCCTGCTTGCCGCTTCGCCCTGGACTCTCCTGGCATCGCCACGCACCCCCCCGGGCCCCTCTCGCTCTCCCTCGCCCTCATCCTCTCCCCTGGACCCCTCTCTCTCGCCACCGAACACGCCCATCGCCGCCGTTCGCCGTTGCCGCGACCACCGCCACCCCCTCTCCTCTCCGACGCGCTCCCGAGCTCCGCCACGATGTCGTCGTCCTCTCCATCGAGTCACGCGGCGCCAGAAGCTCTGCTGCATCTCCAACGCCGCCGTTTCCGACCTCGGGTGCCGGTGATCCCCGCCGTCGATTCGCCGGACCCAGTGCCTCCCCTGCCTCGCCAGCAGCACCAGAAGAACCGCGGTGAGCCGCTGCATCGTTTCCCCCATGCCTTGTTGCCTAATTCGCCCCCTAGCCGCATCAACCACCGGAGCCGAGCGCTCCCCGCCGCCAGCCATGTCGCCGCCGCGGTTGCAACCCCCGCACGTCGCACCAGAGCACGTAGGCGTGCTCAGCGTTTCCTCAGGAAGCCGCAGATCCCACCAGTTCTTCGTGAAACGCGCCGTAGCGCCTAACCGTCGGTGCCCGAGCTCCGGCCGCCGCCGCGAGCTCGACTCCGGCGAGTAGAGCGCACCCCGTCCGCTCCTTCCTGCTCCGTTGGACGCGGAAGAGCACGGGCTACCTCCTGGTGGCCTTCGCGCGCCCATCCTTTGCCTGTAGCTCAACTCCGGCGAGCCTCCGCCGTTGATTTGGTTGTCGCCGGCCGAACTCCGGCGAAGTCGACGTGGCACTGTCATTAGTCGCTAATGACTCCGCTAACTAGCCCTCTCTCTCACTGACATACGGCCCCCACTGCCTAATTAACTTAGTTTAGCTCCTGTTTAGTTTTAACTAACCCCGGTGG
>NW_021282986.1:0-1424 GCF_002162155.2 Triticum dicoccoides
CACTCTCGCCGCCGCGTCGGGCTCGCCGGCGGCTAAACGCCGGCAGCCGACTTTGACTTTGACCACGGGTGGGCCCCGGTTGACTCTCCTGAGTCAATGACAGGTGGGGCCCAGCCCTGTTAACTATTAGGATTAGTTTAATTAATTTTAATTAAGCTAATCACACTGACATGTGGGTCCCAGTGTCAGGTTTGACCTGGACCCGGTCTGTTGACCTGCTGAGGTCAGCATGACGCAATGATGACGCAGATAATCATTTTTTAAAATAAACCAGAAAATTCCAGAAAATTGTATAAACTTCTAAAATTCATAGAAAATTAACCGTAACTCCAAATTAAATAATTTATATATGAAAAATTATCAGAAAAATTCAAGGAATCCATCTGTACCATTTTCATGCATGCTAGAACAACTTATCACTACTGTTTAGCACAAATCAACTAAATGGCATTTGAATAATCACATATGGAGTTTGAATTTGAATCTTATATTCAAACCAACTTCATTTAATCTGTTGCTAGTTGCATTAGCCCAAAACACATCCATTTTGCCATGTCATGATCATGCATCATATTGTGCATTGCATTGATCGTGTTTTTCTGTATTTGCCGGTAATTGTCCCCTCTCGATAGACGTGTACCGCCGATGTGATCGATGACACCGATGAAGAGCTATATTATCTTCAGAAGTGCCAGGCAAGCAAAAACCCCTTGTTCATTCCGATAAAATCCCACTTTCTCGCTCCTGCTCTCTTTTACTGCATTAGGACAACATCGATTCATCTGTTACTTGCTGCGGTAGCTGAACCCCTTTATCCTTTGCATGACCTGTCATTCCACAGTAAATAGATGAAACCCACTAGCATGAGTAGGAGTTGTTTGAGCTCTGATGTGCCTACTCATTCATGTTTGTTTGTCATGCCTGCTACTGCTTAGAGTTGAGTCAGGTCTGATTCATCGGGGATGAATCAGAGGTGTGTGAACATGTGCTACTGTGTGTGAGCTAAGTGTGTGAACACGATTTGGTAAAGGTAGCGGTGAGAGGCCATGTAGGAGTACATGGTGGGTTGTCTCATTGCAGCCGTCCTCAGGAACTGAGTTCTGTGTTTGTGATCCATGATTCAGCTACTACCACGCATTGGGCCCGAAACCAATGGACCCTCTCGGCTTCTTAATCACCCTTGTCCTCTGTCCAGGAGTTGCAAGTAGTTTCTGGTGTTTGTAGTATGCTGGAGGCCGTGGACAGCGCTGACCGTAGGGGTGGGCTGTGATGCGGTAGGCACGTGGCCGGGTAAACCGGGCACCCGTTTGGTGTCACGGAACCCTGTACACATCGTTTGGGGCTGTGAGCGAAACTCCGGCCGGATCTCCTCATGGATGGAACCCGAATAGGCGATAAACCTGGACTAGAGACTTGAGTGTTTA
>NW_021282987.1:0-4529 GCF_002162155.2 Triticum dicoccoides
AGTCCGGTCCAGGCTTTGGCGCAACGGCGGAGGTTACCGTCTCCGTGCCCTTTGCCTTAGCCTTTTTCTTGCACCAACTCTTCTTGAACTTAGCCGATTTCTGCACCATCAACACTTGATGCGTGCCTTTCTTAATATCCTGCTCTGCCACCTTGAGAATCCCATGCAATTCAGTGAGCTTCTTATCCATGCCATGCATATGATAGTTCGAGATGAACGTCCCATAGCTGGGCGGAAAAGAACCCAGAACTGCATCTGTAGCCAGCTCATCCAAGAGCGGGAAGCCCAAACGATCCAAAGCTTGCACATATCCGATGATCTTGATCACATGTGGGCCCAGTGGATCACCTTCCTTCAGCTTGCAATCCATCAAGAATCGCCAGAAGTTGAACCTTTCGGTCCTAGCCTGTGTCTGAAACATGCTCTTGAGACTCTCTATCATATCGTAAGTCTCAACATTTTCGAAATGTTGTTGCAAATCGGGCTCCATACAAGCCATCATTAGACAACTGATCTCCGTTGATTCATCAACGAGTTTCTGGTAGGCATTCTTAGCCGTGGCACTAGCATTATCAGCACGTTCCTCTGGAATTGGATCCTCTAGAACATGTTCCTTTTTATCATGCTTGAGAACAATTCTCAGATTTCTATACCAGGTGGTAAAGTTTGTTCCATTCAGTTTATCCATTTTCAGAATTGATTTCAGTGCAAAGTTGGGTTGAGCAGGTGGTGCCATTGATCTACAACAGAAAATATGCAATCACTAAGCAATGTGTTTATGTAGAGTAATTCTAGCCTAAACAGAAATACTCCCACTGAAGTCGGCATCCCTCCGTAAACTCTCAGTGATTCAGGATCCGACTAGCGCATGCGACTAGTGAGCTTTAGCATCACTGCTAGCCAACATACCTATCCGGTAAGCAACTCCTTGCTAATCGTATCTCTATACGACTCCTGTCGGTCGAGAAGGTATCTCATACCCCGGCTCCCAACCTTCTTTGCCACAAGGCCCAAAACCATTTTGATAGCCTTGTCAAGTTAACCTGATGCAGTGCATGTCCATGTCCGACACGAACCCTTCAGTTCAAGGACACCTAGCAGCACCCCGATTTTATGAGCCCACTACTAGACGTACTTGACGTGCGAAGGTGCAACATTGGGGATGGCAATTCGTTTGATATTCATGAGGGATCATTCTATCATTCTAACATGCATAGAAACAAAGAAGCATAACAATTACAAATATAACACATATTGTGAAATAGTATGGCACCTTCATGGACGTTCTTCCAGGTCGGCTCCGACTCCGATAACCATCTATGAACTCCATCTTCTTTGTCACGCCGTGACGCCAAGCCACCAACCTGACCTCCATTATCCAACTACTACAACTAGTAATGAATTTTACATAGAGTCACAAGTCGACACGCAGGTCGTTATAAAATATAATGACAGCACTTTGGCTCCTGCCGGCTGACAAACATGACACGCAGGCCACATATAAATTACACACATGCATCACATACATATGAGCCATACTATTCACATCAAACATGCAAAACAAAGTTATACATAGAATCGCATTCTACGGGTTTGTGTGTCGGGTACGAAATACACGGTGCTACGCACACACCGAATTCCGTTCAAACCAAATTTTCGGAAATCACAAATCACATCTGAACTCCGTTCACGCCGAATTTTCTGATCTGACCGATCTTATCGATCATCGCGAATCCAATTTGGATTTATGTTTCACTGTTAACCCCGATGGCGGATGACCGACCGGTAGGGGTAGATCGTGTCACGACCTCATCGATCCCGATTGACAGAAAACATAGCCTCAACGATCCCCATGTGCAGTTGATCACATCAACCGTGCACATAGCCGATCTCTTCAAGGACAATAGATCTCATCTGCCGCCTCTGCATATCTAATATGCATACGATCTGAATCCAAATCCTATAGCAGAGGCTCTGATACCACTATTGGGATCTACGGTAGGGTGCGTCGACTGCAAATGAAAAATTTCCTACGCGCAGAACATCCAGGAACATGCTACAGGAGATGGATCACAGTTCGTTACCACTAGACGCACAGTGCCGTGGAGTAGAAGAAGAGTTGGGGCAGAGCGTCCGTGTGGATGGTCTCCTCCTTGTCCGATCTCCCTCGAACAACCGGTCGTCCGATCCCACGTACGAGTTAGCCGGAGCGGCGCAAGTGCACCGCCTCTAACGGTATCCGCGCGTGCAGGAGGAACACCGTGCGGCGGACTGCTAGGTCCAATCGCACAGTCGGCGGCGAGTCGAGGTGGCTATTCGCAACACATGCAAACCCTAGTCGTAGCCGAAGCGATCAACCGCAAGAGTGTGCCGCACCTCCACTTTATATAGGCGTCCGTCGGAGGCTCAACACTTGGTCCTTGCACGGACCCTAAAGCCCAAAGTCTACTCGGTCACGTTCCTAGTCCAGTTCGGATCACATCCGACTAATGTCCTATAAACCGACCTCGTAGGTTCCTTCCCTTAAGCGCGCAACCCCTTAGGTTCAAGTCGGCTTGGTCACAGTTCGGATCACCTCCGACCTGCACGGTTGGTAGCGGCCTATAGCAAGGCGTGCCGACCATCAAGCAGACTATGAAGCTGGTTAGGCGAACCTGTACAACGTGTCACACTTTTGTTCCCTTTGCCACACGATATATGTTGTCGGGCTCAAGGCGAGACTGTCATCCTTGTGCTAGCCTGACCTCTTTCTTGTTCCAGTGATACCGACCACAAACCGGATTATCTCATAATCCTTGTCGCATGGCCATGCTTATCCTGGTCGGATCACACGAGGGGCCCAGAGTATATCTCTCCTGATCGGAGGGGCAAATCCCATCTTGCTCGACCATGTCTCGCAGCATGGGACTGGACAAACCCGAAACCTACCTTTGTAACTGCCCAGTCATGGAGTAGCGTTTGGTCGGCCCAAAGCATGTCTGTCACCATCCCGAGTACATGCGTCAGCTCAGGTCTTAGGACATGGAACGTATGTTGTACTAGAGACTCACGGATGAGATATCGCTGCGTCTCATAGTTGGGTCTGTCCGACTCGGACCTTATCTCGACTCGGATCCGACTACGTCGAATCTGACCAGACCTTTCCAAGTCCATATTATCCGGTTAGCATCCAATGCTCCATGGCTAGTGAGACCAAGCCATCGACCGTGTCATATGCTAGTCTAGTCGGCTGCGCATCCACACATCCCTTTCGACTAGGGACCTTTTAGGACAGTCATCAGACAATGCATAGTCCCACAAACAAGTCACGTACTTGCTGATACACATCATTGATAATGTCCAAGGACTATCTTTATTCATAAACACATAGGAAATATCATCATACATGATTGCCTCTAGGGCATATCTCGAACAGTTGGGAGTTGACAAACATAGCTTTAGTCATCGTTGCAATTAATAGGAAGTAATAAGGAAAGAGAGGTTTCACATATAAATATACTATTATTGACATCTTTTATGATTGGGAGCACTCATTAAAATATGACATGCTAAAGAGTTGATGTTGGACAAGGAAGACAACGTAATTAGTTATGTTTTCTTATATCTGAGATAAAGTATATTGTCATGGATCATCCAACATGTTGAGCTTGCCTTTCCCCCACATGCTAGCCAAATTCTCAGCACCAAGTAGAGATACTACTTGTGCTTCCAAATAACCCTTAAATCAGTTTTGCCGTGAGAATCCACCATACCTACCTATGGATTGAGTAAGATCCTTCAAGTAAGTTGTCATCGGTGCAAAGCAATACAAATTGCTGTCTAAATATGTATGATTGATTGGTGTGGGGGAAATAAGCTTTATACGATCTTGTGATGTGGAAGAAATAAAAGCGACGGACTGCATAATAAAGTTTCATATCACAAGGGGCAATATAAAATGACGTTCTTTCGCATTAAGATTTTATGCATCCAACCATAAAAGCGCATGGCAACCTCTACTTCCCTCTGTGAAGGGCCTTTTTACTATTATCTTCTAACTTATGCTATAGTCATGGTGATCTTCATCTTTCCTTTTTACATTTTATCCTTTGGCAAGCACAGTGTGTTGGAAAGATCCTGATAGATATATCTAATTGGATGTAGGGGAGCATGAGTTATTATTGTTGACATTACCCTTGAGGTAAAAGGTTGGGAGGTGAAACTATAAGCCCCTGTCTTTCTCTGTGTCCGATTAAAACTCCGTAACCACAAATATCGCGTGAGTGTTAGCAATTATGAAAGACTAAATGATAGTTGAGTATGTGGACTTGCTATTAAGCTCTGACATAGAATCTTTCTAATGTTATGATAAATTGCAATTGCTTCAGTGACTGAGATTATAGTTTGTTGGTTCTCAATAAAGTTTATGATTCGTTCTCTGCATTGTGAATGGATTATTACTTGAGCATAAGAAATCATATGACAATACCTATATATGTTGCTGTTATGAGAATAATCATGATGCCTTCATGTCCGTATTTTATTTTTAT
>NW_021282988.1:0-1470 GCF_002162155.2 Triticum dicoccoides
TGTCGCAGATCCGTTGACTAAACCTCTTCTGCGAGCAAAACATGATCAACACCAGAACTCTATGGGTGTTCGATTCATCACAATGTAACTAGATTATTGACTCTAGTGCAAGTGGGAGACTGTTGGAAATATGCCCTAGAGGCAATAATAAAAGGATTATTATTATATTTCCTTGTTCATGATAATTGTCTTTTATTCATGCTATAATTGTATTATCCGGAAATCATAATACACGTGTGAATACATAGACCATAATATGTCCCTAGTGAGCCTCTAGTTGACTAGCTCATTGATCAACAGATAGTCATGGTTTCCTGACTATGGACATTAGATGTCATTGATAACGGGATCACATCATTAGGAGAATGATGTGATGGACAAGACCCAATCCTAAGCATAGCACAAGATCGTGTAGTTCGTTTGCTAGAGCTTTTCCAATGTCAAGTATCTTTTCCTTAGATCATGAGATCGTGTAACTCCCGGATACCGTAGGAGTGCTTTGGGTGTATCAAACGTCACAACGTAACTGGGTGACTATAAAGCTATACTACGGGTATCTCCGAAAGTGTCTGTTGGGTTGACACGGATCGAGACTGGGATTTGTCACTCCGTATGACGGAGAGGTATCTCTGGGCCAACTCGGTAATGCATCATCATAATGAGCTCAAAGTGACCAAGTGTCTGGTCACGGGATCATGCATTACGGTACAAGTAAAGTGACTTGCTGGTAACGAGATTGAACGAGGTATTGGGATACCGACGATCGAATCTCGGGCAAGTAACATACCGATTGACAAAGGGAATTGTATACGGGGTTACTTGAATCCTCGACATCGTGGTTCATCCGATGAGATCATCGAGGAGCATGTGGGAGCCAACATGGGTATCCAGATCCCGCTGTTGGTTATTGACCGGAGAGCCGTCTCGGTCATGTCTACGTGTCTCCCGAACTCATAGGGTCTACACACTTAAGGTTCGGTGACGCTAGGGTTGTAGAGATATGAGTATGCAGCAAACCGAAAGTTGTTCGGAGTCCCGGATGAGATCCTGGACGTCACGAGGAGTTCCGGAATGGTCTGGAGGTAAAGAATTATATATGGGAAGTCGAGTTTCGGCCATCGGGAAAGTTTCGGGGGTCACCGGTATTGTACCGGGACCACCGGAAGGGTCCTGGGGGTCCACCGGGTGGGGCCACCCATCCCGGAGGGCCCCATGGGCTGAAGTGGGAGGGGAACCAGCCCCTGGTGGGCTGGTGCGCCCCCCTGGCCCCCCCTCTGCGCCTAGGGTTGGGAACCCTAGGGGAGGGGGCGCCTCCACTTGCCTTGGGGGGCACTCCACCCCCCTGGCCGCCGCCCCCCTTGGGAGATCCCATCTCCAGGGCCGGCGCCCCCCTGGGGTCCCTATATAAAGAGGGGGGTGGGAGGGCGGCCGCACCCTGAAGTCTTGGCGCCTCCCTCTCCCCTGCTACAC
>NW_021282989.1:0-3472 GCF_002162155.2 Triticum dicoccoides
TTTTAAAATAGTATAATTATAATTTTACAATATCCTTAAAAATAGTGAACAATTTTATAAATTTTATATTATTTTTAAAATCATGAACATATTTAGAACTAAACATTTTTATAAGTGTTAACGTATTTGAAGAATGTTCATTGTGTATTCCAAAAATACCCATTGAATATTTAAAAAATGTTCCTCAAGTATTCGAGGAAATATGCACCACATATTAAAAAAGACATATCACATATTTGAAAAATATTCATCACATATTGAGTAAAATATGCATCATATATTTGAAGCAATACTAGTTGTGTATTAAAAACTGTTCAAATGAAACTGGAAACTATTCATCATGTATTAAATGTGTTCAATTGCATAATTTAAAATATACTAGCACATGTGCCCGCGCGTTTGCAAATGGTGTAAAAAGCTAGTCTTTATCACCAAAATTAATTGCAACAAATTAAGGAGCACAAACGTCCATGCTTCGCCAGAGAGCACAAGTTAGAATCCGAGTTGGTGACAGATGCCAACAAGTCTAGCGAGACAGACTTCTCCCTAGCGGCACGGGCTTTCACGGACACCCTGGCGTATCACCACCCACAATTCCGGGTTTTTTTTGTCAGTGTGACGATAAGTTGGGATGCCGAGTGTGAAAAATTGCAAGATCCTCCTCGTCTCTTGGAATGCCTCCTCGGTTTACCGTATATGCACCATAGGCCTTCGGGTCATGGACGAGAAATCCTTGTCTGAAGTAAGAAGGTAACCATGGTGAGCTCGTCACAATCCTATGATAGCGACATCTAAGGTATTGTATGTAGCCCGCTAGCTTGCTCTGCTTGCTATGTTTTATGGCTGAACACTCAGCTCCTGCAATTCTAGTAAGTGTATTTAGCAACTGCGCTTATTTGGACTGCACACAGACGTTAACAAATAATACAACAAGATTAGTATGCCCAGTCACACAGAGGTGGCGCGCCCAGGGCGCGCCAGCCACTAGTTTATTGCAATTGATGTGCCCTGTCATGGGATGGGTTCAGCACCACGACTACACTCGGGTCATTCTATGCTGCCATACATTAATAGGGGAGTGACTACAATAGAAAAAGGGCTACAGGTGCAAAAATAGAAAAAGGAACCCGGGCCATTGGATCGTAGGTAGATGGCACATATTCAGGTGGATAGATCTCAGCCACTTAATGTACATTTTACGAAAATCCCCCTACTAACAACTAGTTATAAAAAGAACATTTGCAGCAACCACCTCAAGTATTTCATCTCCCTCTCCATTCATTTTGTCCAACGACCCATATGGAGTCTGCACTGATGAAGCCCCATGTCCTATTAGTTATACTGCTTAAAATCTTTGCACGTATCTACTTCATCAAAACCATGCGTATTTCAGTGCATTTTTCGCGGCTTGTACTAATCACTAATTATGCAAAAAGAAGCTGAATACGATTGTCAGTGCAAAGTATGTCAATATGTATCACAAATATGTGAGTACATAGATCAAATTAAGCCACCCTTTGAAGCATAACTAAACATCAGACTGGACAATCCCAGGTTGAGCATATCACAAGCATACATATCTTGATGAGACATGGTAGCACTATTTTTAGTACATGGGCAGCAAGACAAAGTATTAAGGACTAATATGATCATCACTCAACAGGCATTGCTATTTAAAACGATAAGCTCTAGCATTTCCCTCCAGTTCTACTACTTCTTGCTCATCAAGCTTCTTGTTCTGGGAGAGACACCACTCAGCAAATAGGATTCACAGCTTGACAATAACTGATGAGCAAGTAGGTCAAAACAGTAAGCCATTCTGGGAGAGACACCACTCAGCAAAAAACTTCATGCTGCAGCACAAAGGCACATGTCAGACCAGTGAAGAGAAAATGAAAACAATATCATACAGCAAAATATATTCACAGCTTGACAATAATTGATCATTTATATCAATTTACATAGTTCATCATTCCAAGAAGACTTGCGTAATGCAAATAGCTTACGACCAGTTGTACTGTTGTATTGATATTACATTATAAGTTTTATGGCTCAATGGCTGGTTAGCAGCCGAAGGTCTATCCCAAATCAAGCGCAAGTAGGTCAAAACAGTAAGCCATTTACTCCCTCCAATGGTCATTTCCTGCTAATTATATCTTGTGACTTAACATTTCCTTAATGTTAAGAAAGAAATGATGATTTTGTGGTAATATGAGTATAAACAATACAATTTGATTGCTTGCTGCACATACGACGTGGAAGGAAAATTAGAGAAAAATTAATCCCAAAACACAACCTAAATGTTTTTATGCTGGACAGAGAAGCCACTTGGACAATTTAATCACTCAAAAGAAGTCATGGGTTTGAGAAGAACAATATTGAGAGCAAGCTTGTTTCTTTTTCGGTGTACTCGCATCATCGATGAGAACCATTGGAGAATTAATCTCTGCAAACGAGGTAGCATCGCTGTAATCTTGATTTTGAACACTATTGTCAGATTCCACGGGTGCAAACAAATATTAAGCAAAAAACATCAAAGAAGGGATTAAAGGAAAATTAGGTAATGACAATATATTCTTGCTTTTTTGGACAGCGTCTTCTCACCTGATAGTGTTGGTGCAAATTTTGCAATTATGGGCTCTCCTAAAGGCGATGTCACACTACTTCCCTCCATTTCAGTTCAAGATGCAGCAACAAAATAGCGGCGAACAAACTTAGTACTACTAGTCGACGAGCTTCAATCTATCCAGCATACAAACAACAGAAATTGAGAAAATCAGCCCCAATTCCAAGATTGCAATGTTAATGTTGCAAATTAAGAAGATACACAGAAAGAGAGTCTTCTTTTCTACATACAAAATGTAAAAAAGTTGCAACTGTTTT
Organism: Triticum dicoccoides; assembly: GCF_002162155.2. Taxonomy (NCBI): domain Eukaryota; kingdom Viridiplantae; phylum Streptophyta; class Magnoliopsida; order Poales; family Poaceae; genus Triticum; species Triticum dicoccoides. Next base: position 2,884 of record NW_021282989.1, read on the forward strand.
TTTACAAACGTAGTGTCATAAAAGCCGAATGAGTACGACCAAAAAGCTAATACAATTGTTTCACTAAACCAAAAGTATCATGATTTTAGTTTCAATGACATTATTGGACAAATAGATAGTGAACTCTCAGAAACCAGTGAAGTGGCACCTATTGCAAGTCTAACGAATTTCAGTCCTATGCATACAACCACTTCACATGCAGGTAATTTAATAGGTAGATGAGATTAGTTTGTTCCCGTGTACAATATCCGAGAAGAGGATGAAATCTCAATTTACAGAACTGCTCGAAAATCTAGTATAAGCATATCAAGCTTGTGTAGTGATTAATATTTCTGTCCATGTGTTTTCAGATATATTATCACAATATTGTTTTGAAGAAAAAAGTGCTCCCTACTCCGATCTCTTGCTACAGAGGAAGAAAGAAACATCTAAAGAACTCAAAAGGTGTTTCAGTCTAATACTAGATCAAGTTTGGAGTAACCGTGGACTGGGCAAGCTGAGAAGGTATAGGATACAGTGCCAAACGAAAGCAGGAAAGCCGAGTAGGACAACACTATAATCAGTACGAAACCAAAACATAGAGAAAAAA
>NW_021282990.1:0-1186 GCF_002162155.2 Triticum dicoccoides
CAAATGATGTCAGAACATGTTGGAAATTGATGACATCGCTTTCAATGCTGCATACTGAACACAAAAGAAGTCGGGAGTTCAAATACGTTTAAAAAACATTGAAGTGCTCGTGTAACAGATGAGTTCTCGTCTGAAACCCTGATACTCCGAAAGAGTTTGTCCAGTTTGTACACGAAGTGCGTCCAGTTTTTGCCGTGACCCTCTCTACTCTTTCGCACATGCTATGCGGGTGAAATGATGATACCTTGCCAAGTTTCAACATTTCCAGAATTCATTTTGTAGCGATTTTCAATTTCACGGTCATTTAGCTCTCTAAACAATTAGGTAAATAACCGAAAAACAACAAATGATGTCAGAACATGTTGGAAATTGATGACGTCGCTTTGAATGCTGCAACTGAACACAAATGAAGTCCGGAGTTCAAATAAGTTTAAAAAACATTGAAGTGCCCGTGTAACAGATGAGTTCTCGTCCGAAACCCTGATACTCCGAAAGAGTTTGTCCAGTTTGTACACGAAGTGCGTCTAGTTTTTGCCGTGACCCTCTCTACTCTTTCGCACATGCTATGCGGGTGAAATGATGATACCATGCCAAGTTTCAACATTTCCAGAATTCATTTTGTAGTGATTTTTAATTTCACGGTCATTTAGGTCTCTAAACAATTAGGTAAATGACCAAAAAACAACAAATGATGTCAGAACATGTTGGAAATTGATGATGTCGCTTTGAATGCTGCATACTGAACACAAAAGAAGTCCGGAGTTCAAATGAGTTTAAAAAACATTGAAGTGCTCGTGTAACAGATGAGTTCTCGTGTGAAACCCTGATACTCCGAAAGAGTTTGTCCAGTTTGTACACGAAGTGCGTCCAGTTTATGCCGTGACCCTCTCTACTCTTTCGCACATGCTATGCGGGTGAAATGATGAGACCATGCCAAGTTTCAACATTTCCAGAATTCATTTTGTAGTGATTTTCAATTTCACAGTCATTTAGCTCTCTAAACAATTAGGTAAATGACCAAAAAACAACAAATGATGTCAGAACATGTTGGAAATTGATGACATCGCTTTGAATGCTGCATACTGAACACAAAAGAAGTCCGGAGTTCAAATAAGTTTAAAAAACATTGAAGTGCCCGTGTAACAGATGAGTTCTCGTCCGAAACCCTGATACTCCGAAAGAGTTT
>NW_021282990.1:6981-7476 GCF_002162155.2 Triticum dicoccoides
ACGGTCATTTAGCTCTCTAAACAATTAGGTAAATGACCGAAAAACAACAAATTATGTCAGAACATGTTGGAAATTGATGATGTCGCTTTGAATGCTGCAACTGAACACAAAAGAAGTCCGGAGTTCAAATAAGTTTAAAAAACATTGAAGTGCCCGTGTAACAGATGAGTTCTCGTCCGAAACCCTGATACTCCGAAAGAGTTTGTCCAGTTTGTACACGAAGTGCGTCCAGTTTTTGCCGTGACCCTCTCTACTCTTTCGCACATGCTATGCGGGTGAAATGATGATGCCATGCCAAGTTTCAACATTTTCAGAATTCATTTTGTAATGATTTTCAATTTCATGGTCATTTAGCTCTCTAAACAATTAGGTAAATGACCGAAAAACAACAAATGATGTCAGAACATGTTGGAAATTGATGACGTCGCTTTGAATGCTGCATACTGAACACAAAAGAAGTCGGGAGTTCAAATAAGTTTAAAAAACATTGAAGTG
>NW_021282991.1:0-872 GCF_002162155.2 Triticum dicoccoides
AGCATACCCTGCAAAAACAAGTTAGACGTCCTCTAATTGTTGTTTGCATGTTTTACGTGGCTGCTATGGGTTTCTAGCAAGAACGTTTCTTACCTACGCATGAACCACAACGTGATATGCCAATTGCTATTTACCCTTCATAAGGACCCTTTTCATCGAATCCGATCCGACTAAAGTGGGAGAGACAGACACCCGCCAGCCACCTTATGCAACTAGTGCATGTTTGTCGGTGGAACCGGTCTCACGTAAGCGTACGTGTAAGGTTGGTCCGGGCCGCTTCATCCCACGATGCCGCCGAATCAAGATAAGACTAGTAACGGCAAGCATATTGAACAATATCGACGCCCACAACTATTTTGTGTTCTACTCGTGCAAAGAATCTACGCAATAGACCTAGCTCATGATGCCACTGTTGGAGAACGTAGCAGAAATTCAAAATTTTCCTACGCGTCACCAAGATCTATCTATGGAGAAACCAGCAACGAGTAGAAAGAGAGTGCATCTACATACCCTTGTAGATCGCTAAGCGGAAGCGTTCAAGTGAACGAGGTTGATGGAGTCGTACTCGTCGTGATTCAGATCACCGATGATCCTAGTGCCGAACGGACGGCACCTCCGCGTTCAACACACGTACAGCTCGACGATGTCTCCCACGCCTTGATCCAGCAAGGAGAGAGGGAGAGGTTGAGGAAGACTCCATCCAGCAGCAGCACAACGGCGTGGTGGTGATGGAGGAGCGTGGCAATCCTGCAGGGCTTCGCCAAGCACCTACGGGAGAGGAGGAGGTGTCACGGGAGGGAGGGAGGCGCCAAGGGCTCAGGTATGGATGCCCTCCCTCCCCTCCACTATATATAGGGGCAGGGGAGAGGGGG
>NW_021282992.1:0-1857 GCF_002162155.2 Triticum dicoccoides
TAGGGTTTGCTTTTTTGCACTATGTTCTGCCTCAATTAGCTTTATTTATAGGAAGCAGTACTTATAGAAAGTAGTATTCTTGCAGATTTGTTGAAGAATGAAGAGGGCAGCAGACATTGTTTCTCTTTTCCAAAGAGAAGCTATGAAGATAGGAAAGAAGAAGAAGGCAGAGAATATGTCGGATGTGGCTGAAGAGCAGACCCGCGAAGTTGTGTGTATGCCGGTTGTGATCGAAGAGCAAATTGAAGAACCAACATTGTCTATGTCAAATGTGACCATAGAGCAAACTGAGGATGTGTCACCGCCATCACCACCGGTTTATGATTTTAGTCGTCTTAAACATGATCCCGGGGACAGGCCACCCATTGCAAGTTATCCTATCAATGATCAAGACGCACTTCGAAGAGCATATATCCTTAAAAAGCCATTCAAACCTTATGCACATGACTTTAAAAAAAGAACAATTGGGAGTAGAGAACGTTCATTTAATCCTTTGTGGCTTCATAATCATAGCTGGCTTGAATATAGTATCAAGAAGGAATCTGCATTTTGCTTTGTATGTTACTTGTTCAAAGAGAGAAAACTGGTGATAAGGGAACTAATGCATTTACTGATGGTGGTTGGAGTAGTTAGAATATAGAGAGGATGCTCATGTTGGTTGCGTATCAAGTGTGCATAATGCAGCTCAAGAGAGATATAACTTATTTGTGAATCCTCATGCAGCAATTGATGATCTTTTTATGAAGGTGAACAGTGAGAATCTACGTCTTTACAATGAGGTTGAAGTATTCACTTAGATACTTGCAGTTTCTTCTTCATCAAGGATTGGATTTCGTGGGCATGATGAAAGTGAACAGTCTAGCAATAGAGGAAACTTCCTTGAGCTATTGAAGTAGCTTGCAGCAAATAGTGAGGAGGCGAATAAGTATGTTTTGAAGAATGCACCAGATAACTGCCAATTGACATCTCATCAGATACAACATCATATTATTCAATGTTGTGATCTATTTCTATGTGCTATTGATAATTAGTTAGAATGTTCACATGTAATATTAGCTATCAAAAAAATTAGGGCGGACCACCACTAGTGCAGAACCGGGCAATAGCACCGGTTCGTAAGGCCCTTTAGTGCCGGTTAGGTAACCGGCACTAAAATTTCGGCACTAAAGCCCCCCCCCCCTTTAGTACCGGTTCAGCACGAACCGGTGCTAAAGGGCAACCACGTGGCACGAGCCAGCTCCGGGGGCCGGGAGCCCTTTAGTACCGGTTGGTAACACCAATCGGTACTAAAATGTTTGGGGGGGTTTTGGTTTTATGATTTCTTTTTCATTTAATTTTGTGTTTTCCATTTTAATTCTTTTTCGTTTGCTGGTATTTTACGGTACTACACATTGTACACGTTATGCATATATATATATATATATATATATAATTTCTAGTAGAACCAATCATATATATATCATCAATCATGTCTCACAAACCACCATATTAATTCACACATACACACATGTATAGCTATATACAATTTCTCCTACATATGCATGTTGCCTTCGGAGCCAGTGGCATTAGCCTGATTGGTGCCTTCGGAGCACGATGACAATTGGAAGTGGTTCATGTCTTTTTCGATGGGGCGGTAGCGGGTAATAATATTCTCCCTTCGGATTTATGACCCGGTCGAGCAAAAATCCTGCTATTTCCTCTTGAAGTGCTTCTACGCGCTCCGTTGGTAGGAGCTTGTCCCGCACCTCTTTGAACTGTTAAGAAGGAGATCAATATGCATGTGTATTAGTTGTGTGACTAGATATCGATAATGGTGTAAAAATTGTGAATAGTGTTCTGACAAGCGTACCCATTCCT
>NW_021282993.1:0-1848 GCF_002162155.2 Triticum dicoccoides
TAGGGTTTGCTTTTTTGCACTATGTTCTGCCTCAATTAGCTTTATTTATAGGAAGCAGTACTTATAGAAAGTAGTATTCTTGCAGATTTGTTGAAGAATGAAGAGGGCAGCAGACATTGTTTCTCTTTTCCAAAGAGAAGCTATGAAGATAGGAAAGAAGAAGAAGGCAGAGAATATGTCGGATGTGGCTGAAGAGCAGACCCGCGAAGTTGTGTGTATGCCGGTTGTGATCGAAGAGCAAATTGAAGAACCAACATTGTCTATGTCAAATGTGACCATAGAGCAAACTGAGGATGTGTCACCGCCATCACCACCGGTTTATGATTTTAGTCGTCTTAAACATGATCCCGGGGACAGGCCACCCATTGCAAGTTATCCTATCAATGATCAAGACGCACTTCGAAGAGCATATATCCTTAAAAAGCCATTCAAACCTTATGCACATGACTTTAAAAAAAGAACAATTGGGAGTAGAGAACGTTCATTTAATCCTTTGTGGCTTCATAATCATAGCTGGCTTGAATATAGTATCAAGAAGGAATCTGCATTTTGCTTTGTATGTTACTTGTTCAAAGAGAGAAAACTGGTGATAAGGGAACTAATGCATTTACTGATGGTGGTTGGAGTAGTTAGAATATAGAGAGGATGCTCATGTTGGTTGCGTATCAAGTGTGCATAATGCAGCTCAAGAGAGATATAACTTATTTGTGAATCCTCATGCAGCAATTGATGATCTTTTTATGAAGGTGAACAGTGAGAATCTACGTCTTTACAATGAGGTTGAAGTATTCACTTAGATACTTGCAGTTTCTTCTTCATCAAGGATTGGATTTCGTGGGCATGATGAAAGTGAACAGTCTAGCAATAGAGGAAACTTCCTTGAGCTATTGAAGTAGCTTGCAGCAAATAGTGAGGAGGCGAATAAGTATGTTTTGAAGAATGCACCAGATAACTGCCAATTGACATCTCATTAGATACAACATCATATTATTCAATGTTGTGATCTATTTCTATGTGCTATTGATAATTAGTTAGAATGTTCACATGTAATATTAGCTATCAAAAAAATTAGGGCGGACCACCACTAGTGCAGAACCGGGCAATAGCACCGGTTCGTAAGGCCCTTTAGTGCCGGTTAGGTAACCGGCACTAAAATTTCGGCACTAAAGCCCCCCCCCCTTTAGTACCGGTTCAGCACGAACCGGTGCTAAAGGGCAACCACGTGGCACGAGCCAGCTCCGGGGGCCGGGAGCCCTTTAGTACCGGTTGGTAACACCAATCGGTACTAAAATGTTTGGGGGGGTTTTGGTTTTATGATTTCTTTTTCATTTAATTTTGTGTTTTCCATTTTAATTCTTTTTCGTTTGCTGGTATTTTACGGTACTACACATTGTACACGTTATGCATATATATATATATATAATTTCTAGTAGAACCAATCATATATATATCATCAATCATGTCTCACAAACCACCATATTAATTCACACATACACACATGTATAGCTATATACAATTTCTCCTACATATGCATGTTGCCTTCGGAGCCAGTGGCATTAGCCTGATTGGTGCCTTCGGAGCACGATGACAATTGGAAGTGGTTCATGTCTTTTTCGATGGGGCGGTAGCGGGTAATAATATTCTCCCTTCGGATTTATGACCCGGTCGAGCAAAAATCCTGCTATTTCCTCTTGAAGTGCTTCTACGCGCTCCGTTGGTAGGAGCTTGTCCCGCACCTCTTTGAACTGTTAAGAAGGAGATCAATATGCATGTGTATTAGTTGTGTGACTAGATATCGATAATGGTGTAAAAATTGTGAATAGTGTTCTGACAAGCGTACCCATTCCT
>NW_021282994.1:0-2268 GCF_002162155.2 Triticum dicoccoides
AAGAAATGTTTTTGACATATTTGATGAAGATATGATCCAAAACATTTATGAGAATTTTTTGGAAATTTTTGGAATAACAGAAATATAGCTTGCTTCACAACCTAGGGCAAAAACTGCCACATGGACATGACACATAGGCAAAACTGATGAGATGGCGCCTAGTCATCACAACCCACCACAATCTACAAGGCTATGACCATCTATATTGGTCATTAACAACTAGAAATAAGGCAGCGGACTAGCACTGTTTGCTTTGTGACCATTTCGTGTAAGGAAATTACGACCTTTCTGACCAAAATGGTCACAATGGTTTAGGGTTTGGAGCCCCCCGAACACCTTTTGACCAATTGGTCTGAAATGGTCATAAATCTATGACCAATTCTTCCAGGGTCACTGACAAAAGGTCACAAGTTGACATATTTCTTGTAGTGGTAGGACTACTTCAAAATCATTGTTTTCATTGGTGGTGAAAAGCTCCTGAAAATAAGAAAGAATATAGTTAGTAAGCCCCTCTCCCTCCACCACCTTAGTCCCATCCTCCCGCTTCAACCTCCGGAATCTATTAGCTCTTCTTCGGGCGGATGCATATCTGAAGAAAAATTTGGTGTTCCTATCTCCTTCCTTCAGCCTCCAAGCATGTGCTCTTTGCCGCCACTTTATATCCATAGCTTCCTCCAGGTGGTCGACTAGGCAACGGAGCCATACCTCCTCCGCCACCTTTTCCGGCGATATCTCCCTCTTCATGCACTCCTCCAGCTCCTTTTTTGCCTCCCGCAGCTTCTTGTCTAGATCGCCCACCACTTCTCTACTCCATTTTGTAAGATCTCTGGCCACACACCGTAGCGCCCCTGCTATGTCACTTTCCCCCTCCTCCGACACCCTCCTCCATGGTTCTTCAATCACCTCACCACACCCATCCTCCCCGAGCCACCGAGCCTCGAAGCAAAAGCCATTCCCCCCTCTCTTCCTCCTATCCCCCGCATCCACCGTGTCTACCACCACCGGACGGTGGTCAGAGTGCCTTGGCAGCTCATTTCTCACTCTGTATTTAGGAGACTTCAGGCACCATTCTAGATTTGCAGTGCTCTGTCTAGCCAGCCACAGATATATCCCTCCACGTCCGTGCAATTATTCCTCCATGTAAACCGATCTCCCTCATAGCCTAGGTCACTTAGCTTTCCTTCCTCCAAGGAATTACGAAACTGATCCATACAAGACTGAGCCCGATCAACCCCTCCTTTCTTCTCCTCATTCACCAATATTTCATTAAAGTCTCCCAAGCATAACCATGGCCTTCCCTCTTGGTGTTGTTGACTCAACAAATGTAATGTGCGCCATGTCTACTTCTTCCTGCTAGCTTGTGATTCCCCGTATATGGCCATCATTCTCCACACTGATCCATCCTCCTCTGTTATATCAGCATCAATGTGTCTCCTTCCCACTAACCTCAATGATAAATTCACTTCTCATCTCCAAAAGATAGCCAGCCCTCTACTTCTTCCATCCGGATTCTTGACACACATATTCGGTAAGCCCAGCTTCCATCTATACTTCTCAAGCTCCCCCTGGAATAACTTGGTCTCGCACAGAAACAACACATCAGGATCCTCCGCCCTCTTGAGATCCAAGAGGCCACGAACTGCCGGGCCATTCCCGAGTCCCCAACAGTTCCAGCTCGTGACTCTCATTGTGCCCGGTGGGGCTCCTCCTGCAGCCCGGCTGATATTGCATTAACGGTACTGGTGTTACCAGCAAGCATCGCCTCCCTATCTTCCACTAGCTCCGCCCTCTTCTCTCTTTTCCCTGACATGTGTTCCTTCTCTGTCTCAGCCGCTCTTTTGCTCCACAAAACCCTTCCTGACTCAGTTGGTGTGCCAGACATCACATAGCCTTCCCTCCTTGTCTTTTTGTATTTCTTTGGAGCCGAGCTGTTGGTTTTATCATCTGGCTTTGGCGGATTCAGGTTCACCTTCGTTGTATTTCCTCTGACTTCTTCACTAGTTACGCCTCCCCCCCGTGCACAGCCTCCTTCTCATTAGGGTTCCCTTCCATGTTTCCCTCCCCCTTAAACCCTTCCTTCTCCTTGGTGACAGCCTTATCTCCCCCGAGACCAACCTGCATCATGACATCCTCCTTCTCTTCCCTAACTCCAAACTCCAACATCTTCTGACTACCTCCCCCTCCTCCTTTTGTGGTTACCTTGCTGGAGCTCGTCACCTCCTCCCCCTCTTCATGCGCCTGCTTAGTATCCTTCGACCCCGTCTTCCT
>NW_021282995.1:0-1373 GCF_002162155.2 Triticum dicoccoides
TGTCAGCCCGGGCTCCTTATCATATGGATGCTAGCGACACTATCATATACGTGAGCCAAAAGGCGCAAACGGTCCCGGGCAAAGGTAAGGCGACACCCGTGGGGATACCGTGCGTGAGGCCGCAAAGTGATATGAGGTGTTACCGGCTAGATCGATGTGACATCGAGTCGGGGTCCTGACAGCGTTGGCATCAGAGCCGGACTGCCTGTAGGTTCTCCAAGCCAAACTGGTCGATGTTGAGTCTAGAAATTCTTTAGTTATATGTAGGGGAATTGTTTGTGGGTTGGAACGTAAGGCTCTTTTTACTTCTTTATCTTATGACATTCTGATCTGAGTCAGTCCATTCTTCCACCGGGGGTTAAGGAATTAGGATCTGTTCTCTCTATCAGGATCACGTGTTACTAATCAGTAGTACCTTATAAGTTTGAGGGATACAAGCCTAGTTCAGTCCTACTACCACATTATGTTGTCAGAATGGATTTAGAACTTTGACATGATGATGTTGAGTGTGTACGAAATCCTTTGTCAAATGTCTCAAAATCCTTCTTGAGCATTTACAGCTGTTATGCTGCCGAAATTTTGCTAGAAATTCTAATGCCCTTGCATTATGATTGTGCTTTCAGATGGCCACTCGCGACCTCAATCAAGTGGTTCGCCTGACTCGATGCCTAGATGTACCCGGCCATACTGCCAAGTTGGTCAGGGTAATGACTGAGGCTGGATACCGTTGGTATCCTGAGTACACGGTCGAAGAGCAATTCCGAGACTTTAATCAAAGCTAGTATCTCTGCACTGTCAGGATATTTCCATCTTATCCTGGATCCACCGAGCCTCTTCACTGCTCCTATGGACTCGGGGTTACTATTGAGATGGCTGTGGAGGACGCCGCCTACTCTATGATGACCATTATTGGAGTCAGATCTGGTTTATTTCGGGACTCTGATTTCCGGTATATGCCAGGATCACTTCCGGGAGCACAAGGGTATCTCCAGGCTATTTATGCTGACCCCACTCAGGAGGATTCACGGACTCGCACCACTGCTGAGATGCTCGAGGATAAGGACCGTGAAAATCGGGCCTTGAGGTTAGAGCTCTTCAATACCCGTGCTGACCACTGGGCCACTTTGACTCGGTTCGCACCGGCGGTGCAAGCTGGATTTTCAGATATGCGCGATCTCTATCCTGTGAGATCTGCTCTGCCAGACGTGATGGTTTGGCGTGATGTAGGAGGCATCACCCCACCTCGCGGTCCCCGCAGGCCACCGTCTGTTGGTCCAAGGCCTCATCCTAGCCCCTATGGTCCACAAGCTCCGCGAGATCGTCTGTTTCCGGATGATCATGTTGAGCTCCCAGGCTATGGAGGTGACTTCTAC
>NW_021282996.1:0-962 GCF_002162155.2 Triticum dicoccoides
GGACTCTAAAAATAGCCTATACTTATGTATTTCGAAATTACATGGGCCTGGCCCAATAATAAGGTGACGCAGCACCTAAAATAGCCTCGGGACGAAATTTATGAAGTGGCATCTTGTATATTTCGTCCAAGGCTTCATGCACCCATTATGGTGGCTTCAAAGTCCTGAAATCATCACTTGTAACTCCGTTCTTGTTCCCCTTGCGCATGCCATCATCTCCATGCTTGTTCTTGCTCCAATGTTCATCCTTCTCCAAGCTAGGCCCTTCATTTGTAAGCAAAACAAATGTATCCAATTTAGGCAGCATCATATTCTCATGAACATTAGAATCATTACCAAGAAACGAAAGTACCTGGTAATTTAGTTGGCGTGCACGAGCTCTAGTAATTGGTCCAGTATGTATAGCAGCAGGGGCTGTGGGTGTAACAATTGTATTGATGTCCTCATCATCCTCCCCTTCTTGAAATGAAGTCGCCCTCAACGGAAGTTCATCTTCCTCACCCAAATAAGGCTTCAAATCTGCAATGTTAAAAGTGGGACTAACCCCAAAATCTGCAGACAGCTCAAGTTTATATGCATTATCATTTATTTTCTCTAACACCTTAAAGGGACCATCAGCACGTGGCATTAGCTTTGATTTGCGCAAATCAGGAAATCTATCCTTACGCAAATGTAACCAAACAAGATCTCCAGGTGCAAACACAACATGTTTTCTACCCTTATCTCCAGCAAGTTTATATTTAGCATTCATACGCTCAATGTTTTCCTTAGTTAACTCATGCATTTTTAAAATCAATTCAGCACGTTGTTTAGCATCAAAATTAACCTTCTCCGAAGATGGAAGAGGCAACAAATCAATAGGTGCACGAGGTAGGAAACCATACACAACTTCAAAAGGGCACATCTTAGTAGTAGAATGCAATGAACGATTATAAGCAAATTCAATATGAGGCAAGCATTCC
>NW_021282997.1:0-1291 GCF_002162155.2 Triticum dicoccoides
CCATATTATCAACGTGAATTGCTTCAAAAATTGCAGCGTTTAAGACAAGGGAAAAATTCTGTAGAAGAATATTATCAGGAATTACAAACTGGCATGATTAGATGTGGTATTGTTGAGGAGAATGAAGCTATGCTTGCACGTTTTCTGGGTGGATTAAATAGAGAGATTCAGACCATTCTAGACTATAAGGAGTATACTAATATCACTCGTTTATTCCATCTTGCTTGTAAAGCTGAACGTGAAGTGCAGGATCGACAAGCATTGGGGCGAACTAACTTTTCTGCAGGCCGACCTTCATCATGGACACCGCGTGCATCTTCTACTTCAACTGCACCAGCACCTCAATTAGGTGCCTCCTCCAGTCGTGATACAAGAAAACAGGCACAACCACCATTATCTGCCAAGAGCACACCTGCCGGGCCTGCACAGAGTTCTTCTTCTTCAAGGGCATCAACAGGGCACACAAGTGATATTATTTGTCGTCGTTGTAAGGGAGGAGGTCATTATGCGAGAGAATGCAAATCTCCGCGTGTGATGATTGCTACCGCGGATGGTGGATATGAGTCCGCTAGTGACTATGATGAGGAGACATTGGCTCTTATTACACGTGAAGAACATGGTGGAGATGATTCTGATCATGAGACGCAATACATGGCTCCTGAAGACGCTGACAGGTATGAATGTTTAGTTGCTCAACGTGTTTTGAGTGTGCAGGTCACAAAAGCTGAGCAAAATCAGAGGCACAATTTGTTCCATACCAAGGGAGTTGTGATGGAACGTTCTGTGCGCGTCATAATAGACGGAGGGAGCTGCAACAACTTGGCTAGCATGGAGATGGTGGAGAAGCTTTCTCTCACCACAAGACCACATCCACATCCTTACTACATCCAATGGTTCAACAACAGCGGCAAGGTTAAGGTAACACGTACTGTTCGTGTGCATTTTGGTATCTCTACATATGCTGATTATGTTGATTGTGATGTGGTACCTATGCAAGCATGTTCCTTATTACTTGGTAGACCATGGCAATTTGATAAAAATTCTGTACACCATGGTAGAAACAATCACTATACTCTTGTTCATAAGGATAAAAATATTACTTTGCTTCCTATGACTCCTGATTCCATTTTGAAAGATGATATTAATAGAGCTAATAAAGCAAAACAGGAGAAGAATAAGAGTGAAAATCAGATTGTGGCAAAAGAATTTGAGCAGCAAATGAAGCCTAATAATAAACCATCTAGTGTTGCTTCTGAAATTAAATTGAAAAGTGCATGTTTATTTGCCACCA
>NW_021282998.1:0-1264 GCF_002162155.2 Triticum dicoccoides
TTCCCCTCTTCGGGCTCCGATCATCGTCGCCGTCGAATTCGTCGTCTCCGGCGCGTCCCCGAGCCCGCTTCGACGCCCACTGCAACCGCGGTGAGCCCCCGGATCGTTTCCCCCTTCTCCCCTGGTCTCTTTCGACCTCTAGGCCCTAGCCCCACCTTGGCCGAGAGCTCCACGCCGCCGGCGATGTCGCCGTCGTGGCCACGGTCGCCGTAGCGCCCAACCGAGCACACCATCGTGCTCCACACCTCACCAGGAGCACGTAGCACGCACCAACACCTCTTCTAACGCCCTGCAACGCCGATTCCGACCGCACCCGAACTCCGGCCGCCGCAGCCGAGCTCGCCGCCGTCAACTCCGGCCACCCCGAGCCCAACCACCACCACCAATAGTCGCGGCTCAACCTCAGCAACACGTAGATGCCTTTCGCCGTCCATTTGGTTGCCGGAATGGCAAAAAGCACTTTCGCCGCCGTCTCGGACCTCGCCGGCGTCAAGTCGCCGGTGGGGTTTGACTTGTCCGACCTGGGGTTTGACCTCCCAGGGTCACTGACGCGTGGGCCCTGTCGGCCAGGTGGTTAGATTAGCGCTAAACTACTGTTAGTCAACCCCCCCTGACACTGACAGTGGGCCCCAGCGCCACTAATCCCTAATTAGGATTAATTTATTCCTGTTTAACCCCCCCTGTCACTGACGTGTGGGCCCCACACGTCAGGTTTGACCTCAGCCAGCCGCAGTTGACCACTGACGTCATGCTGACGTCATGCTGGCGCAATAATTATATTTCTGGATTTAATTTTAATCAGGAAATTCCAGAATATTATTTAAACTTCAAAAATTCATAACTTTTATTCTGTAACTCCAAATTGGACAAATTATATATGAAAAATGATCAGAAAAATCCAATCTACCCATCTGTACTATTTTCATGCATGATCAAACAAGTTAAATTGATGTTTTAAGCAGAACAAGGAAAAGCACTTTTAAAAGGCCATGTTTGAATTTGAAATTTGAATCTTTGATTCAAATTTGTTCAAACCCTTCTGGTTCTAGTTGCATTAGCCCAACACACTCATATTGCCATGTTTCATGCATGCATCATATTGTTGCACATTGTTTGGTGATGCTTGTGTATCGATGTCCTTTGCGACAGGTTCTGTCCCCGAGGAGTACCGTGATTACCCTAACGAAGAACCGTATCAGTGCATCGAACCATCAGGCAAGCAACCAACCATTTGATCATATCGATACAATCCCATGTTCTCGCT
>NW_021282999.1:0-7244 GCF_002162155.2 Triticum dicoccoides
CGCATGGCGGGCTTCTTCCGGTGATCTGCCTCGCATTTGAAATGCTTGCCTTTCTTTCGACATTGATGGTTGGTCGGAAGAAATCGACGATGGCCCAGGTACACATTCTTCCTGCAGCTTGCCAGGTATATACTATCGGTGTCAAGTAAACAGTGCGTGCATGCGTGGTATCCCTTGTTTGTCTGTCCTGAAAGGTTACTGAGAGCGGGCCAATCGTTGATGGTCACGAACAGCAACGCCTTTAGGTTAAATTCCTCCTGTTTGTGCTCATCCCACGTACGTACACCGTTTCCATTCCACAGCTGTAAAAGTTCTTCAACTAATGGCCTTAGGTACACATCAATGTCGTTGCCGGGTTGCTTAGGGCCTTGGATGAGAACTGGCATCATAATGAATTTCCGCTTCATGCACATCCAAGGAGGAAGGTTATACATACATAGAGTCACAGGCCAGGTGCTGTGATTGCTGCTCTGCTCCCCCAAAGGATTAATGCCATCCGCGCTTAAAGCAAACCATACGTTCCTTGGGTCCTTTGCAAACTCATCCCAGTACTTTCTCTCAATTTTTCTCCACTACGACCCGTCAGCGGGTGCTCTCAACTTCCCGTCTTTCTTACGGTCCTCACTGTGCCATCGCATCAACTTGGCATGCTCTCCGTTTCTGAACAGACGTTTCAACCGTGGTATTATAGGAGCATACCACATCACCTTCGCAGGAACCCTCTTCCTGGGAGGCTCGCCGTCAACATCACCAGGGTCATCTCGTCTGATCTTATACCGCAATGCACCGCATACCGGGCATGCGTTCAGATCCTTGTAGGCACCGCGGTAGAGGATGCAGTCATTAGGGCATGCATGTATCTTCTCAACCTCCAATCCTAGAGGGCATACGACCTTCTTTGTTGTGTATGTACTGTCGGGCAATTCGTTATCCTTTGGAAGCTTCTTCTTCATTATTTTTAGTAGCTTCTCAAATCCTTTATCAGGCACAGCATTCTCTGCATTCCACTCCAGCAATTCAAGTACGGTACCGAGCTTTGTGTTGCCATCTTCGCAATTGGGGTACAACCCCTTTTTGTGATCCTCTAACATGCGATCGAACGTCAGCTTCTCCTTTTGACTTTCGCATTGTGTCCTTGCATCGACAATGACCCGGCGGAGATCATCATCATCGGGCACATCGTCTGGTTCCTCTTGATCTTCAGCAGCTTCGCCCGTTGCAGCACCATCGTGCACTTCGTCTGGTGCATCTTGATGTTCAGTAGCATCACCGTATTCAGGGGGCACATAGTTGTCATCATACTCTTCTTCCTCGCCGTCTTCCATCATAACCCCTATTTCTCCGTGCCTCGTCCAAATATTATAGTGTGGCATGAAACCCTTGTAAAGCAGGTGGGTGTGAAGGATTTTCCGGTCAGAGTAAGACTTCGTATTCCCACATATAGGGCATGGACAACACATAAAACCATTCTGCTTGTTTGCCTCAGCCACTTCGAGAAAATCATGCACGCCCTTAATGTACTCGGAGGTGTGTCTGTCACCATACATCCATTGCCGGTTCATCTGCGTGCATTATATATAATTAAGTGTGTCAAAAATCATTACAGAACATCATGAATAGATAATTAAGTGACCAAATTAATAGAAGTTCATCATCACATAAAAACCAAAGTAGATACATAGTTCTCATCTAACAACATAAAGCTCTGCAGAGCATCTAAATTAATTAAACCATACATTGAAACTATGTAAAACATTTCAATGCGAAAACAAATGCGATCATAATCGCAACCAAGGTAACAACTGATCCGACGGCATAATGATACCAAGCCTCAGTATGAATGGCATATTTTCTAATCTTTCTCATCTTCAAGCGCATTGCATCCATCTTGATCTTGTGATCATCGACGACATCCGCAACATGCAACTCCAATATCATCTTCTCCTCCTTAAGTTTTTTTATTTTTTCCTTCAAGAAATTGTTTTCTTCTTCAACTAAATTTAACCTCTCGACAATAGGGTCGGTTGGAATTTCCGGTTCAACAACCTCCTAGATAAATAAAATCTATGTCACGTTGGTCGGCATAATTTTCATAAACAATAAATGAACCAATAGTTATGAAAAGATAATATATACCACATCCGAATCATAGACAGGACGAGGGCCGACGGGGGCGGATACCAAAACCATCGGCGCACTATATAAGATGCAATAATAAAAGTAAGAAAATAATACAAGTATCTATCTAAACAAACAAGTAATAATATTTTTCCTTTCAGAAAGAAGATAAGAACAAGAGGCTCACCACGGTGGTGCCGGCGATGAGATCGGCGCGGGTGATCGACGGCGGTGAAAACGGGGACGGGGCGTGACGGACCGCTAAACCTAGATAAATATTGAGGAAAATGGAGCTTGGTGGTCGAGCTTGGAGAGGAGAAACCTTAAGTAGTGTGGCTCGGGCATTCCATCGAACACCTTGTGTGCATAGGAGGTGAGCTAGAGCACCACCAAGCCCTCTCCCCCTCGGCCAGAAAAAACAGAGCAGGGTGCTCTGCTCTTGCGCGAGGGGCTATATATAGGCAGCACCATTGGTCCCGGTTGGTGGCATGAACCGGGACTAAAGGTAACCCTTTTGTTCCCGGTTCATGCCACCAACCGGGACCAATAGTGGTGGGCCAGGAGCCAGGACCATTGGTCCCGGTTCGTCCCACCAACCGGGACCAAAAGGTCCGGACAAACCGGGACCAATGGCCCACGTGGCCCGGCCGGCCCCCTGGGCTCACGAACCGGGGCAAATAGCTCCATTGGTCCCGGTTCTGGATTGAACCGGGACTAATGGGCTAAACTGGCCTAGACGAAAGCCCTGTTTTCTACTAGTGTCAAGCTCTTCAAAAGCTATGTTTCCTGTTACTCTTGCCTTTTTGCTGGAGTTTTTGTGTTCGGAATTACTACACTGTAGTTACTTCAAGCTATGGAAATCCTACCTCTTTGTTTTATCAAAATTAAGTGGTTATTTTAGCTTTATTATGTAGCTTGTGATAAAACAAGCTTGCTGCCTTGTGATAAAACCAAGTGCTGTTTTTTACAGTTTAATTTGAACTGTAAAACCATCTTACATATAGGAATAGAGGGTGTAGCTTGTAAAATCTAGATTTCAAATAGCATTCCACGAGAGAGTAAGCTAACCAGGCCCATCTCATCTTGCAGATTAATCCGGAAGCTACGGTCACAACGATAAAGCGTTGTGGCACTACTGAAGCCATCGAGCAGTCTCACCTTGGTTTAACAAGGTACTCTTGACTAATGATCAATAACTAATCACTCAGTGCAATTTTCCTCTTCCGTAAGAGCGTGGTTTTTGTGCAACCACATGTTCTGCACACAAGATTCTTGAATGCAAGAAAATAATACACTGGTGCAGTTATTTGTTTCTGGTTTCTTGTGTTATCCGACTACTTGTGTTGTTATGACTGTAGGAATTCAGAAACATATATTCATGTCATCTTGATGAAAAAGGAGAAGCATAAAGCCCAAATCTTTCACATCCAATCAGAAAGTTTGAAGGACCACATGTACCTTTAGCCTGCAATCATTGCTGGAGCATTTTTTTTGCATAGTACTGCATATCAATCTAATTTGGTTAAATCCTGCTAAAACTGGGTCCTGCACCTGAATTTTTAAGTTCTAACTTGTGAGTTGATTATCCTTGGCTAGAAGGAAACATGGTGTTGTTAGTGAAAATGGTTGTGTGTGTCTACTTGCCTCTTTCTAGTGGTTTCTGGGGCTGTCATGTCGGTCATCCTTGCTGTATGGGCGCATCTTCTCTTGTCGAGTTCAGTGATTTTACTATGAATTATGTGTTCTTTTTTCTCTTTTTGACCCTTGTCAATTTGCATAGCTACTAGTTTTTGTTTTCTTTCTTGTCGTATAATTTGAGTTTGTTATCTATAGAAGAATCTTTTTGATTGCTAGTTGCATTGTAAACTTCTTTCATGGATGCAGTCAAGCACTCAAGCTCTTCAAAAGCTAATCAGGTCCATCTCATCTTGCAGATTGATCTGGTAGCTACGGTCACAACGATAAAGCGCTACGGCGCTAGTGAAGCGCCTTCGAGCAGTCTTATGTTGGTTTAACAAGGTACTCCGGACTAATGATCGGTAATTAATTACTCGATAATTGTTTGCTGAAACTCAATTTATCTATGCAATTTTCCTTTTCCGTAAAAGCGAGGTTTTTGTGCAGCTGGATGTTTTATCCGCATGAGTCTTGAATGAAAGAAAATAATACATTGGTGCAATTATTTGTTACTTGTTTCTTGTGTTATCCGACTACTTGTGTTGTTATGAGTAAGAATTCAGAAACACATATTCCTGTTATTTTGATAACAAAGGAGGAGCACAAAGCCCAAATCTTTCTTGATCCAATCTCTTCCTAATAGAGTCTTAAGTTCATGTCCTTGATCCCATTCTCTGGTCATGCTGTCTATGGTGGCAGTTATGGTGGCTGGTTTTATTTATGTTGCTTTATTGTGTGTCCACTGCTTATACAGCACTTGAATCCTTGTTTCACCATTCTAAGTTAAAACTATAATTTAGTTGAAAACATGAGCTGAACCGGCAATCCTTACAGAAACCAGCTTAATTACCAGGAACTTGTTTCTTTAGTCAGGTTGTGTAGCTGTAAAATATAGGATGGAAGTGTTCTCATTGCACATTCTCCACAGTACATAATACTCCCTCCATCCCATAATATAAGAACGTTTTTACACTACATTAGTGTTCTTATATTATGGGACGGAGGGAGTACTTGCTATTTTCGACCGGAAATATCAGGCAAGTTACTTAAAGATGCCTGTTATAACTCAGATGTTCAAAACAGAACAATTCTTTTATCTTTCTGGGGGTATTCATAGAATTATGCATGTCTATCTCGCTATCTGCTCATTACACACGATAATAGATAACATTACATTGATTTTGGATGCCCGTCATGCTATAAACTTCTCTATTCTCAAATTAGAATGTTTATTTCTCTTAAGGGATATTAGCATAATAAAATTATAGCTTGTAATATTTTCTTGATTGCCTGCAGGGTATGTATGTTTGCGTTTCTTCCCGTTGATCTAATTGCTTACTTTTATTTAACATAGTTCTCCTTGCTTGGGATGTCTGCAACTTCTCTTTTTTGATTACTCACCATTAATTAATCATTTCACAAACTTTACTGCAAAGTTTTGTCATGGAGAATGAGAACAAAGGACATCCAAGATAAACTGTGTTAAGAAAGTTTAGATTTGGAGTACATCTGTTAATAATCGTAACTTCTAGTTCCATCTGTAATTACAGCCAATCGGTGATGATTACTACCAAACAGGACAAACACTAGCTGTATTGCAGGGAACCTTCATCTCAAAGGTTTGTTGTTATTTATTATTTTCAGATATTAGCAGTATCACGAATAAGATCATTCATGGAGGTTGTTGTCATTGCACACGGTCCTTTCAGTTTTACAAGATACTACTCCCTCCGTTCCTAAATATAAGTCTTTTCAGAGATTTCAATATAGACTACATACAGATGTATATAGACATATTTTAAAGTGTAGATTCACTCATTTTGCTCTGTATGTGGTCCATATTGGAATCTCTAAACTTATATTTAGGAACGGAGGGAGTAGATAATTTTTTTAACACCTAACTTCTCATACTCGCTGGAATAAACACTGCCAGCTTATGCAGCTTTTATTGCAATTTGAATAACTAGTGGGTCCTAGTATGGATTTTAATTGCATTTAGATTATGGGAAGGAGTATTTAGTTTAACTGGTTCTGTGTACTAATTTGAAACATGTGTTCGATTATGCTCGCAGAACCTCAACCAACATACATGATGGTACCAAACCATGCCAACACCACTATATAACACCTTATAACCAAACTGTCATATTTCGTGTGCTACCCGTTTACCATTTAGAAATAATTAAAGAAGCTTTACTGCCCAGTTTTGTCATGAAGAATGAGAACAAGGATAAACAAGAAAAAAAGTGTGAAGCGAGTTTAGATTTTGAGTGTATCTGTTAATAATCATAGCTTTTGCTTGCATCTGTAACTACAGGCGATTGATGCTGATTGCAACCAAACAAGACAAATGCTAGCTGCATTACTCAACTGGCCGCAGGGAACCTTCGCCTCAAAGGTTTGCTGTTATTTATTCTTTTTAGATATCAGCAATGTCATGAGTATCATTCATGGAGGGTTTTTGGTGATTACGCACGATCATTTCAGTTTTACTAGATCATTTTGGTCATTCGAATAAGCACTGAAACTGTGCGCAGCTTTTATCGCAATCTGAATAAGTAATGCGTACTAGTATGGATTTTATTGCATTTAGATTCTGATTTCATTGCATTGCAGAACCTCAGTCAACACCAAGGTTTTGGTTACCGAATGAGGTAATTTTACCGAGGGGGACTGATAAATGTGGTTACCACGGTTACCGAGAAATACCGACAAATACCGAGAATATTTCGAGCGAATTTTATAGTTGAATTTTGAATTCAAATAAGAAAATGAACGAATATTCAAACCAGAGACCTCTCAAAACAGGAACTAGGTTGCTACCAACATGCCATAACCAACTTTCATTGCATTAATTAGACCCTACATACCTTACTGTAAATCGAGTGTTTAAATTCAAAAATTTCAAAAAAATGATATTTTTTGCTCGGTATGATGATTTACCGAGGGGCACGGAAATACGTGGTAACCATGGGAAATCTTGAAATTTCGACTGGTAACCAAAACCTTGGTCAACACACATGTTTACTTCTTTCCTTGAAAGAAGCCAACAATCATGTTGGGACTGAACCTTGCAAAACACCACCACACAACACCTTACGACCAAACTATCATAGTTCAAGCGCTACTTGTTTATTTTGCAAAATATTTTCTCCACCTTGAGGCGACGTACCTCCTGGAGAAAGAACTTTTTTTCTCGAGTAATGGTTCCGTTTGCTGAAAAATCTCTTGCCTGGCACTTAAACACGTAAACTGCTAAGCTGCAGTCAGTCTCCAAGGCCACTGGGTCATTATATCACTGCCTTGCGAACCCATTCTATGTATTCCTGAGCTTAACTTTAGTTAACCATGAAAACAAATCCTCTAGGACCTTGTCAACAGAAATTATGCTCCTGTAGCAGTACGTGTATACTTGTTCATTAGCTATATTTGTGCCCATAGCTCTTGAT
>NW_021282999.1:8456-9577 GCF_002162155.2 Triticum dicoccoides
TCTACTTTAGATTGGAGAATGAATTGTCCCATGTGGGTTGCTTCCTATCATCATTCTGTTACCATATTGTTGGTCATTAATCTTGTTCTTGTCCACCCAGGGACCTGATTTAATGTTGAGGATGTGCTGAGGGGTTACCGAGATGATTGACCTGCAGCCGCCATTGCTGGAAGTTTGATCCTTCTAGAAGGCGGAGCGATCCTGAACAAGAAGACTACTGACGTGAACATAGGTAAGCCCCTAGTACCTCATGTGCTCCCTTTCATGCTCAGTGTGCCCACTTGAAATGAATAAATGCCATATACATTTCTATGTACCTGAAAGATATGTAAATAGTTGTGTCTCGTTTTGATGAACTACTAATGAAACAATAAAAGTTATCACCTTTTATTGTTTTATGCCGTTCATCGAGCTGCCGGCGGCTGTCGTGCTGATGATTTAGAGTTCGGATCTTGGTAGTGGTCTTCTGTCCACCACAATTATGTGGTTGTGATGATCTTTCTTTTTGAAGAAATCAGTCTCTTGTAGTTCTGTGCTAGTCTGGTCTTTGGTTGTGTTTTATCCATTTTGATTTTAGTCATGGATATGCTATATGTCTTCCTGAGAGTCCCTACAGTGCAGTTCATGAATTATACTAGATAATGGCTTAGCTTTTGTTGTTATTTATTATACACGCTCATAGATTTTGCAGACCATTGTTTTTGTTTTGGTTCTAACTGTCAAGAATATGTTGCTGCACTTTGTTTTATCTCCTGGTTGCTAGAATTAGATGAAGAACTGTGGTACTGCAAGGAACTGTTGCTTCAAGTTGCTACCCTCTAGTAGATTATCTTTGATATTTGGTCCTCCTTTTAACGAGGGGTGTGTGCATGTGTTGTTCAATGTGTTCCTTAGATGACAAGGGACATTCTCTTCCTGGACATGGCGTTTAATTCTGGTCTGGTCACTATTATCATTGCTTAAGCTATCTCTAGTGTCAAAGAGTCTAGAAGTTCCTTTGTTTTGCTATTCACTTACTATCTGGTTTTTGGCTTGTGAACATCTAAACTGCTGCTTTTATCAGTAATCAGATTCAGATTCTACATGTAGATGCAGACTGTTCTTTTTTGTTCAATGCCTAC
>NW_021282999.1:10631-12594 GCF_002162155.2 Triticum dicoccoides
AGTTATGGCGGTGAGTGCTACCTGTCCGAGGTTCTTGTTTTGTATTCTAGCAATGTATGTTTGAAATGCGGGAGGAATGAAGGTCTTGCTTCTGTGCGGGCCACTATACTATAGGAGAGGCGCACTTGGTTTTTTGGAAAAACAATGCTTGTTACGTTTGAAGGATGGGCAAGTTATAAAGTTGTTGTAACAAGTTGCCAACGCTGGTGCTGATTATTGTCTTTCTCTTCTTCTTTGGTCTATGTAATGTAATGGCGTGCCATACTCTACAGGCTATGGGTTGATATATAAAAATAATTCTGCGCTCTCATTTCTATGGTTCTAAAACAATGTTATTTTTCATAGTAGCCAACAAATGCTCTTATCGTAGTTATTTTCATTTTCTTGCGGATGGTCTCAGCTCTTACGTTTGCTTGCTGCTAGATGCTGTTGGGAATATATGCTTGCTCTCAGGAGAATATATGTGCTATATGTTGTAAAATCTAGCTAGCATACACCCATGCACATCAACATCAAACAAGGGTTGAACATCAATCTCACTCTAAAACAGCGTAATCCACCTTGTCTATTTCTGACATCCTCAAAGAAAGCAGATTGACTTGAAATTTTGTTAGAAAACAGAGGAGCTTGGACTCGGCACATCATTCTCCATACATGTCACTGAAAAAGCAAGTAATTCTAATGCAATTACCAACTTGGCACCAGAATTACAAGCATCATTGTACTTCATCCTTTTCATGTCTTGAGGTTCACCCAATTGAAGCGTTTGAGTTGCTTCGATCCGTGTGCGCGTAGTATTTAAAACCTGGTTGTTGGTTATGAGTACTATTGGCCTTTCCGTGGCTGTACGCGTGCACCAAAACGAAGCATTAAGTGGGACATCTCGCTGGGGAGAAAGTTAATTTGGATGCGTGCATGATTTTTATAGAGGATAAGCAGCGCTCTATTTATTCCAAGGGAGATAATGGCTTGCGCCACCTCATTGATCCGCGGGATGGCCTTTGTCTCTGGCCATGGATCACGTGGCTGCACCCCTCCTTGTTCTCTCTACCATATGTCGCCATCACTCTCTATATATACAAGAAACCGTCATCCATCCGCGTGCGGGGTGCGCGTGCGACTTAGGACTTGGGACGCCGGGCGACGACGAGAGGCCGGCCCTTGTCACTGTGAGGAGGTGTGTTTGTCTAGTGTGCTTCTTCTTCTTCTCCTTTGGTTCTTGCACTGCAGCATAGACCAGCAGTATAGGATGAGGGATGATGGTTTTAGTTTAGTTTAGACTTGGGATCTGGCTTCACTTGATCTTGTACTACGTACGATCGTTGCGTTGTCGCCCCACAAGGGCATGGCCTCTCGTGTTGATCCCTGCCGGCATGCTGAGCCAGAGCATGGCCTCGCCCCACAAGGAGGCCCTCGCGCACGCGTCGCGCGCTCGACCCCATCGAATGCAAGCGATCCCATCAAGCACTGAAGATCATCGGCAGCACTAGATCCCATCGAGCGATACGGAGCCTCGGCTGGACCCGAATGAGGCGGCTCCGCCCGATCCCTGCAAGCGCTCGAGTGCATAGTCTGCACCCGAATCCCGCGCCTCCGATTTGATCTCAGCTCGCGCGTCGCCTTGCCTCAATGCCGCGCACCACATAGGAGTTGGATCGATGCAGATCTCAGGCTTCTCTCTCTGTGCCGCGTCGCTGGATCCCCTTTCGAGTTTTTTTTCTTACGAGCGAAGCACGTTCAGTTCCTTACATAAATGGTATGGCTTCGGCGTGAAACAGGCCCAGCAGTTTACCAGAGGCTTCTGTTTTGGCCTCCAGAGTAGCAGCCCATTAGGACGGCTGGGCCACTATTTAATAGGAGCGGAACAGATGGCCAGTGGCGGAGCCAGGATTCGAGTATAGGGGGGCCGAGTACGTATGTTGATCTAATCTCATTGGTAATTACTCGTCGCTCCTACTAAAAC
>NW_021282999.1:12972-19088 GCF_002162155.2 Triticum dicoccoides
ATAACAGATCAAACGGTCAAAAACGTTTAGATTGCGAAAATGGACGGCTAGAAACTCAAATCGCTGAGAGGGCTCGCTTTAGACTCGGTTATACTGTCCTAAATAAATAAAATTACTCTTTCCTCAAAAAAAAAATGTGTCAAAGCAAAACATGGTGATGGCTATAGAGTGCTTCACACGTACGCACAAAGAACCAACTCTAGCCATTAGTATGCCTCATCTAGTTTTCTTTAGAATGTATGTCTAATAAAAATAGTAGGTGACATGAACCATGCATGCAGTTATTTGATGGGCTTTGACCGGTTGGGAACATCGTTAGTTGATGAGCTTTGATCGGCTGGGCAAAGATAATGTCTATCTAGTACTTGTAATTGTACGTACTTCCTCTCTTTTTGAGAGGAATTGGTAAGTGCATATTCATTGATATCTATTGTGCACCAGTTAATCAAGTTTCATGTAGAATGATGCGGCATCATTTTTTGGCAGATTGATTCATACAGTAGCTGATTTGTTGTGCAGGTGTTGCGGCACAAAGATTAGCACTGAGTTTATGTCTTGAAACAGAGTCAGATCTAAAAGTATATGCTTGCAATGAGGAGAAGGAAATGCAGAAAAAACATATATAGTTTATGTCTTACTGGCAACTAGATACCAGGAAACCAAGACCAAACATAGTGAAGTTTTTTCGCACCGATATCCAGGTTTTCTGTTTGCCAAACTAAGCATGTATAGAGGAATTGTGAGTTCATGGTCATAATCACAAATGTACATGTCGAATCACGTGGCTACTTCCTGCAGGTGTGGGAGCTAGGGTGCATGGCGAGGATCCGAGGCGGCCCCTACTCGTCCCCCTGGCTCCGCCCCTGCAGATGGTTGTACATAACAGATCAAACGGTCAAAAACGTTTAGATCGTGAAAATGGACGGCTAGAAACTCAAATCGCTGAGAGGGCTCGCTTTAGACTCGGTTATACTGTCCTAAATAAATAAAATTACTCTTTCCTCAAAAAAAAATGTGTCAAAGCAAAACATGGTGATGGCTATAGAGTGCTTCACATGTACGCTCAAAGAACCAGCCATTAGTATGCCTCGTCTAGTTTTCTTTAGAATGTATGTCTAATAAAAATAGTACATGACATGAACCATGCATGCAGTTATTTGATGGGCTTTGACCGGTTGGGAACATCGTTAGTTGATGAGCTTTGATCGGTTGGGCAAAGATAATGTCTATCTAGTACTTGTAATTGTACATACTTCCTCTCTTTTTGAGAGGAATTGGTAAGTGCATATTCATTGGTATGTATTGTGCAGCAGTTAATCAAGTTTCATGTAGAATGATGCGGCATCATTTTTTGGCAGATTGATTGATACAGTAGCTGATTTATTGTGCAGGTGTTGCGGCACAAAGATTAGCACTGAGTTTATGTCTTGAAACAGAGTCAGATCTAAAAGTATATGCTTGCAATGAGGAGAAGGAAATGCAGAAAAAACATACATAGTTTATGTCTTACTGGCAACTAGATACCAGGAAACCAAGACCAAACATAGTGAAGTTTTTTCGCACCGATATCCAGGTTTTCTGTTTGCCAAACTAAGCATGTATAGAGGAATTGTGAGTTCATGGTCATAATCACATATGTACATGTCGAATCACGTGGCTACTTCCTGCAGGTGTGGGAGCTAGGGTGCATGGCGAGGATCCGAGGCGGCCCCTGCTCGTGCCCCTGGCTCCGCCCCTGCAGATGGCTGTACATAACAGATCAAACGGTCAAAAACGTTTAGATCGTGAAAATGGACGGCTAGAAACTCAAATCGCTGAGAGGGCTCGCTTTAGACTCGGTTATACTGTCCTAAATAAATAAAATTACTCTTTCCTCAAAAAAAATGTGTCAAAGCAAAACATGGTGATGGCTATAGAGTGCTTCACATGTACGCACAAAGAACCAACTCTAGCCATTAGTATGCCTCGTCTAGTTTTCTTTAGAATGTATGTCTAATAAAAATAGTACGTGACATGAACCATGCATGCAGTTATTTGATGGGCTTTGACCGATTGGGAACATCGTTAGTTGATGAGCTTTGATCGGCTGGGCAAAGATAATGTCTATGTAGTACTTGTAATTGTACGTACTTCCTCTCTTTTTGAGAGGAATTGGTAAGTGCATATTCATTGATATCTATTGTGCATCAGTTAATCAAGTTTCATGTAGAATGACGCGGCATCATTTTTTTGGCAGATTGATTGATACAGTAGCTCATTTATTGTGCAGGTGTTGCGGCACAAATATTAGCACTGAGTTTATGTCTTGAAACAGAGTCAGATCTAAAAGTATATGCTTGCAATGAGGAGAAGGAAATGCAGAAAAAACATATATAGTTTATGTCTTACTGGCAACTAGATACCAGGAAACCAAGACCAAACATAGTGAAGTTTTTTCGCACCGATATCCAAGTTTTCTGTTTGCCAAACTAAGCATGTATAGAGGAATTGTGAGTTCATGGTCATAATCACAAATGTACATGTCGAATCACGTGGCTACTTCCTGCAGGTGTGGGAGCTAGGGTGCATGGCAAGGATCCGAGGCGGCCCCTGCTCGTGCCCCTGGCTCCACCCCTGCAGATGGCTGTACATAACAGATCAAACGGTCAAAAACGTTTAGATCGTGAAAATGGACGGCTAGAAACTCAAATCGCTGAGAGGGCTCGCTTTAGACTCGGTTATACTGTCCTAAATAAATAAAATTACCCTTTCCTCAAAAAAAATGTGTCAAAGCAAAACATGGTGATGGCTATAGAGTGCTTCACATGTACGCACAAAGAACCAACTCTAGCCATTAGTATGCCTCGTCTAGTTTTCTTTAGAATGTATGTCTAATAAAAATAGTACGTGACATGAACCATGCATGCAGTTATTTGATGGGCTTTGACCGGTTGGGAACATCGTTAGTTGATGAGCTTTGATCGGCTGGGCAAAGATAATGTCTATCTAGTACTTGTAATTGTACGTACTTCCTCTCTTTTTGAGAGGAATTGGTAAGTGCATATTCATTGATATCTATTGTGCATCAGTTAATCAAGTTTCATGTAGAATGACGCGGCATCATTTTTTTGGCAGATTGATTGATACAGTAGCTGATTTATTGTGCAGGTGTTGCGGCACAAAGATTAGCACTGAGTTTATGTCTTGAAACAGAGTCAGATCTAAAAGTATATGCTTGCAATGAGGAGAAGGAAATGCAGAAAAAACATATATAGTTTATGTCTTACTGGCAACTAGATACCAGGAAACCAAGACCAAACATAGTGAAGTTTTTTCGCACCGATATCCAGGTTTTCTGTTTGCCAAACTAAGCATGTATAGAGGAATTGTGAGTTCATGGTCATAATCACATATGTACATGTCGAATCACGTGGCTACTTCCTGCAGGTGTGGGAGCTAGGGTGCATGGCGAGGATCTGAGGCGGCCCCTGCTCGTGCCCCTGGCTCCGCCCCTGCAGATGGCTGTACATAACAGATCAAACGGTCAAAAACGTTTAGATCGTGAAAATGGACGGCTAGAAACTCAAATCGCTGAGAGGGCTCGCTTTAGACTTGGTTATACTGTCCTAAATAAATAAAATTACTCTTTCCTCAAAAAAATGTGTCAAAGCAAAACATGGTGATGGCTATAGAGTGCTTCACATGTACGCACAAAGAACCAACTCTAGCCATTAGTATGCCTCGTCTAGTTTTCTTTAGAATGTATGTCTAATAAAAATAGTACGTGACATGAACCATGCATGCAGTTATTTGATGGGCTTTGACCGGTTGGGAACATCGTTAGTTGATGAGCTTTGATCGGCTGGGCAAAGATAATGTCTATCTAGTACTTGTAATTGTACGTACTTCCTCTCTTTTTGAGAGGAATTGGTAAGTGCATATTCATTGATATCTATTTTGCATCAGTTAATCAAGTTTCATGTAGAATGATGCGGCATCATTTTTTGGCAGATTGATTGATACAGTAGCTGATTTATTGTGCAGGTGTTGCGGCACAAAGATTAGCACTGAGTTTATGTCTTGAAACAGAGTCAGATCTAAAAGTATATGCTTGCAATGAGGAGAAGGAAATGCAGAAAAAACATACATAGTTTATGTCTTACTGGCAACTAGATACCAGGAAACCAAGACCAAACATAGTGAAGTTTTTTCGCACCGATATCCAGGTTTTCTGTTTGCCAAACTAAGCATGTATAGAGGAATTGTGAGTTCATGGTCATAATCACATATGTACATGTCGAATCACGTGGCTACTTCCTGCAGGTGTGGGAGCTAGGGTGCATGGCGAGGATCCGAGGCGGCCCCTGCTCGTGCCCCTGGCTCCGCCCCTGCAGATGGCTGTACATAACAGATCAAACGGTCAAAAACGTTTAGATCGTGAAAATGGACGGCTAGAAACTCAAATCGCTGAGAGGGCTCGCTTTAGACTCGGTTATACTGTCCTAAATAAATAAAATTACTCTTTCCTCAAAAAAATGTGTCAAAGCAAAACATGGTGATGGCTATAGAGTGCTTCACATGTACGCACAAAGAACCAACTCTAGCCATTAGTATGCCCCGGCTAGTTTTCTTTAGAATGTATGTCTAATAAAAATAGTACGTGACATGAACCATGCATGCAGTTATTTGATGGGCTTTGACCGGTTGGGAACATCGTTAGTTGATGAGCTTTGATCGGCTGGGCAAAGATAATGTCTATCTAGTACTTGTAATTGTACGTACTTCCTCTCTTTTTGAGAGGAATTGGTAAGTGCATATTCATTGATATCTATTGTGCATCAGTTAATCAAGTTTCATGTAGAATGACGCGGCATCATTTTTTGGCAGATTGATTGATACAGTAGCTGATTTATTGTGCAGGTGTTGCGGCACAAATATTAGCACTGAGTTTATGTCTTGAAACAGAGTCAGATTTAAAAGTATATGCTTGCAATGAGGAGAAGGAAATGCAGAAAAAACATATATAGTTCATGTCTTACTGGCAACTAGATACCAGGAAACCAAGACCAAACATAGTGAAGTTTTTTCGCACCGATATCCAGGTTTTCTGTTTGCCAAACTAAGCATGTATAGAGGAATTGTGAGTTCATGGTCATAATCACAAATGTACATGTCGAATCACGTGGCTACATCCTGCAGGTGTGGGAGCTAGGGTGCATGGCGAGGATCCGAGGCGGCCCCTGCTCGTGCCCCTGGCTCCGCCCCTGCAGATGGCTGTACATAACAGATCAAACGGTCAAAAACGTTTAGATCGTGAAAATGGACGGCTAGAAACTCAAATCGCTGAGAGGGCTCGCTTTAGACTTGGTTATACTGTCCTAAATAAATAAAATTACTCTTTCCTCAAAAAAAATGTGTCAAAGCAAAACATGGTGATGGCTATATAGTGCTTCACATGTACGCACAAAGAACCAACTCTAGCCATTAGTATGCCTCGTCTAGTTTTCTTTAGAATGTATGTCTAATAAAAATAGTACGTGACATGAACCATGCATGCAGTTATTTGATGGGCTTTGACCGGTTGGGAACATCGTTAGTTGATGAGCTTTGATCGGCTGGGCAAAGATAATGTCTATCTAGTACTTGTAATTGTACGTACTTCCTCTCTTTTTGAGAGGAATTGGTAAGTGCATATTCATTGATATCTATTTTGCATCAGTTAATCAAGTTTCATGTAGAATGAGGCGGCATCATTTTTTGGCAGATTGATTGATACAGTAGCTGATTTATTGTGCAGGTGTTGCGGCACAAATATTAGCACTGAGTTTATGTCTTGAAACAGAGTCAGATCTAATAGTATATGCTTGCAATGAGGAGAAGGAAATGCAGAAAAAACATATATAGTTTATGTCTTACTGGCAACTAGATACCAGGAAACCAAGACCAAACATAGTGAAGTTTTTTCGCACCGATATCCAGGTTTTCTGTTTGCCAAACTAAGCATGTATAGAGGAATTGTGAGTTCATGGTCATAATCACATATGTACATGTCGAATCACGTGGCTACTTCCTGCAGGTGTGGGAGCTAGGGTGCATGGCGAGGATCCGAGGCGGCCCCTGCTCGTGCCCCTGGCTCC
>NW_021283000.1:0-2204 GCF_002162155.2 Triticum dicoccoides
CATCCGGGACTCCGAACAAACTTCGGTACATCAAAATGCATAAACTCATAATATAACTGTCATCGAAACCTTAAGCGTGCGGACCCTACGGGTTCGAGAACAATGTAGACATGACCGAGACACGTCTCCGGTCAATAACCAATAGCGGAACCTAGATGCTCATATTGGCTCCTACATATTCTACGAAGATCTTTTATCGGTCAGACCGCATAACAACATACGTTGTTCCCTTTGTCATCGGTATGTTACTTGCCCGAGATTCGATCGTCGGTATCTCAATACCTAGTTCAATCTCGTTACCGGCAAGTCTCTTTACTCGTTTCGTAATACATCATCTCACAACTAACTCATTAGTTGCAATGCTTGCAAGGCTTATGTGATGTGCATTACCGAGAGGGCCCAGAGATACCTCTCCGACAATCGGAGTGACAAATCCTAATCTCGAAATACGCTAACCCAACATGTACCTTTGGAGACACCTGTAGAGCACCTTTATAATCACCCAGTTACGTTGTGACATTTGGTAGCACACAAAGTGTTCCTTCGGCAAACGGGAGTTGCATAATCTCATAGTCATAGGAACATGTATAAGTCATGAAGAAAGCAATAGCAACATACTAAATGATCGGGTGCTAAGCTAATGGAATGGGTCATGTCAATCAGATCATTCACCTAATGATGTGATCCCGTTAATCAAATAACAACTCTTTGTCCATGGTTAGGAAACATAACCATCTTTGATTAACGAGCTAGTCAAGTAGAGGCATACTAGTGACACTCTGTTTGTCTATGTATTCACACATGTATTATGTTTCCGGTTAATACAATTCTAGCATGAATAATAAACATTTATCATGATATAAGGAAATAAATAATAACTTTATTATTGCCTCTAGGGCATATTTCCTTCAGTCTCCCACTT
The DNA here is from genome assembly GCF_002162155.2 of Triticum dicoccoides. Classification (NCBI taxonomy): domain Eukaryota; kingdom Viridiplantae; phylum Streptophyta; class Magnoliopsida; order Poales; family Poaceae; genus Triticum; species Triticum dicoccoides. Next base: position 923 of record NW_021283000.1, read on the forward strand.
GCACTAGAGTCAATAATCCAGATTACACAGTAATGATTCTAACACCCATGGAGCCTTGGTGCTGATCATGTTTTGCTCCTGGAAGAGGCTTAGTCAACGGGTCTGCTACATTCAGGTCCGTATGTATCTTGCAAATCTCTATGTCTCCCACCTGGACTAGATCCCGGATGGAATTGAAGCATCTCTTGATGTGCTTGGTTCTCTTGTGAAATCTGGATTCCTTTGCCAAGGCAATTGCACCAGTATTGTCACAAAAGATTTTCATTGGACCCGATGCACTAGGTATGACACCTAGATCGGATATGAACTCCTTCATCTAGACTCCTTCATTTGCTGCTTCCGAAGCAGCTATGTATTCCGCTTCACATGTAGATCCCGCCACGACGCTTTGTTTAGAACTGCACCAACTGACAGCTCCACCGTTTAATGTAAACACGTATCCAGTTTGCGATTTAGAATCGTCCGGATCAGTGTCAAAGCTCGCATCAATGTAACCATTTACGATGAGCTCTTTGTCACCTCCATAAACGAGAAACATATCCTTAGTCCTTTTCAGGTATTTCAGGATGTTCTTGACCGCTGTCCGGTGATCCACTCCTGGATTACTTTGGTACCTCCCTGCTAGACTTATAGCAAGGCACACATCAGGTCTGGTACACAACATTGCATACATGATAGAGCCTATGGCTGAAGCATAGGGAACATCTTTCATTTTCTCTCTATCTTCTGCAGTGGTCGGGCATTGAGTCTTACTCAACTTCACACCTTGTAACACAGGCAAGAACCCTTTCTTTGCTTGATCCATTTTGAACTTCTTCAAAACTTTGTCAAGGTGTGTGCTTTGTGAAAGTCCAATTAAGCGTCTTGATCTATCTCTATAGATCTTAATGCCTAATATGTAAGCAGCTTCATCGAGGTCTTTCATTGAAAAACTCTTATTCAAGTATCCCTTTATGCTATCCAGAAATTCTATATCATTTCCAATTAGTAATATGTCATCCACATATAATATCAGAAATGCTACAGAGCTCCCACTCACTTTCTTGTAAATACAGGCTTCTCCAAAAGTCTGTATAAAACCAAATGCTTTGATCACACTATCAAAGCGTTTATTCCAACTCCGAGAGGCTTGCACCAGTCCATAAATGGATCGCTGGAGCTTGCACACTTTGTTAGCTCCCTTTGGATCGACAAAACCTTCTGGTTGCATCATATACAACTCTTCTTCCAGAAATCCATTCAGGAATGCAGTTTTGACATCCATCTGCCAAATTTCATAATC
>NW_021283001.1:0-1156 GCF_002162155.2 Triticum dicoccoides
CCAAAACTAATTAATAGTGCAAGAAACGGGCCAAAATCGGCCCAAACTGCGATTGTTGATGATCGACACGTAAGCGCACCATGGGGTTCAACAACCATGGAAATCGCTTTGGGGCCCCAAAACGGTGAGTAATAGTCGACGAAACGGGCCAGAAGCGGCCCAAAATGCGAGTGTTGCTAACCGACACATAAACGCACCCCGGTGTTCGTCAGTCATGGAAATCACACCGGGACGCCAAAACAGAGTAATAGTCCAAGAAACGGGCCAGAATTGGCAAAAACTATGAATGTTGATGACAGACACGTAAGTGCACCTTGGAGTTCAACAACCATGGAAATCGCTCTGGGACCCCAAAGCGGCGAGTAATAGTGCACGAAACGGACCAGAATCGGCCAAAATTATGAGTGTTGATGACCGAAACGTAAACGCACAACGGGGTTCGTAAATTGTGGAAATCACTCCAGGACCCCCGAAACTAAGTAATAGTCCAAGAAATGGGCCAAAAATCGGCCCACACTGCGATTGTTGATGACATACATGTAAGCCCACCTTGGGTTTCAACAACTATGGAAATCTCTTCGGGACCCCAAAACGGTGAGTAATAGTCCACGAAACGAGTCAGAATCGACAAAAACCATGAGTGTTGATGACCGATACGTAAACGCACCCCGGGGTTTGTTAATCAAGGAAAGCACTCCGGGACCCCAAAATAGTGAGTAATAGTCCATGAAACGGGCCAGAATCGGCCAAAACTGCGAGTGCCACAAAACGAGCCCGAATCGGCCGAAACTGCGAGTGTTGATGATCGACACGTGAACGCACCCCGTGGTTTGTTAATTGCGCAAATCACACCGGGACCCCAAACAGTGAGTAATAGTCCACGAAACGGGCCAGAATCGGCCACAACTGTGAGTGTTCATGACCGGCACGTAAACGCATTTTGGGGTTCAACAACTATGGAAATCGCTTCGGGACCCCTAAATGTTGAGTAATAGTCCTCGAATCGCGTCAGAATTGGCCCAAACTGTGAGTGTTGAGGACAGACACGCAAACGCACCCCGGGAATTGTCAATCATGGAAATCGCTCTGGGACGCCAAAATGGTGAATAATCGTGCACGAAATGGACCAGAGTCGACCAAATTTGTGTGTTGATGA
>NW_021283002.1:0-1904 GCF_002162155.2 Triticum dicoccoides
CAAAATAATCAGTAAATGCATGAAAAATAACAAATGAAGTCAGAAAGGGTTGTAAATTAATGATGTGTCTTTGAATGGTGCATTTTGAACAAAGAAAAACAAGGGGGTTCAAATAAGTTCAAAAGAAATGAAATCCCTTTATAACAGACGAGTTTCCGTATGAAACCCTGATACTTCGAAGGAGATTATATATTTTGTACACGAAGTGCATCCAGTTTTTGCCGTAAGCCTCTCTACTTTCTTGCACATGCTATGTGGGTGAAATGATGATACCATGCCAACTTGGAACCTTTTCAGAGTTCATTTCAAATGCTTTTCAATTTCATGGTCTTATATATCAAAATAATCAGTAAATGCATGAAAATAACAAATGAAGTCAGAAAGGGTTGTAAATTGATGATGTGGCTTTGAATGGTCCATTTTGAACACAGAAAAACAAGGGGGTTCAAATAAGTTCAAAAGAAATGAAATGCCTTTGTAACAGACGAGTTTCCGTATGAAACCTTGATACTTCGAAGGAGATTGTCTGTTTTGTACACGAAGTGCATCCAGTTTTTGCCGTAAGCCTGTCTACTTTCTTGAACATGCTATGTGGGTGAAATGATGATACCATGCCAACTTGGAACCTTTTCAAAGTTCATTTCAAATGCTTTTCAATTTCATGGTCTTATAGATCAAAATAATCAGTAAATGCATGAAAAATAACAAATGAAGTCAGAAAGGGTTGTAAATTGATGATGTGGATTTGAATGGTGCATTTTGAACACATAAAAACAAGGAGGTTCAAATAAGTTCAAAAGAAATGAAATCCCTTTGTAACAGACGAGTTTCCGTATGAAACCCTGATACTTCGAAGGAGACTATCTGTTTTGTAGACGAAGTGCATCCAGTTTTTGCCGTAAGCCTCTCTACTTTCTTGCACATGCTATGTGGGTGAAATGATGATACCATGCCAACTTGGAACCTTTTCAGAGTTCATTTCAAATGCTTTTCAATTTCATGGTCTTATATCTCAAAATAATCAGTAAATGCATGAAAAATAACAAATGAAGTCAGAAAGGGTTGTAAATTGATGATGTGGGTTTGAATGGTGCATTTTGAACACAGAAAACACAAGGGGGATGAAATAAGTTCAAAATAAATGAAATCCCTATGTAACAGACGAATTTCCGTATGAAACCCTGATACTTCGAAGGAGATTGTCTGTTTTGTACATGAAGTGCATCCAGTTTTTGCCGTAAGCCTCTCTACTTTCTTGCACATGCTATGTGGGTGAAATGATGATACCATGCCAAAATGGATCCTTTTCAGAGTTCATTTCAAATGCTTTTCAATTTTATGGTCTTATAGCTCAAAATAATCAGTAAATGCATGAAAAATAACAAATGAAGTCAAAATGGGTTGTAAATTGATGATGTGGCTTTGAATAGTGCATTTTGAACAAAGTGAAAACAAGGGGGTTCAAATAAGTTCAAAAGAAATGAAATCCCTTTGTAACAGACGAGTTTCCGTATGAAACCCTAATACTTCGAAGGAGATTGTCTGTTTTGTACACGAAGTGCATCCAGTTTTTGCCGTAAGCCTCTCTACTTTCTTGCACATGCTATGTGGGTGAAATTATGATACCATGCCAACTTGGAACCTTTTCAGAGTTCATTTCAAATGCTTTTCAATTTCATGGTCTTATATCTCAAAATAATCAGTAAATGCATGAAAAATAACAAATGAAGTCAGAAAGGGTTGTAAATTGATGATGTGGGTTTGAATGGTGCATTTTGAACACAGAAAACACAAGGGGGATCAAATAAGTTCAAAAGAAATGAAATCCCTATGTAACAGACGAATTTCCGTATGAAACCCTGATACTTCGAAGGAGATTGTCTGTTTTGTACACGAAGTGCATC
>NW_021283003.1:0-1176 GCF_002162155.2 Triticum dicoccoides
TCGTGCTACCTAGTCCTTATTTCGGTGCACCCTTCGATTGATGAGTTAGGATCTTGTCAAGTCCTCACTCATTTGATCATATCGTCTTGCCCTCAAAAGCAAGATTGTTCTCGAGCTTAGTAACATACCGGTGGTTCGTGACTTTCCAAATATCTTCTTGGAGGTGTTACCGGGTTGTCACCTGACCGCTATGTTGAGTTCGTGATCAAGTTGGTTTCTTGTGAACCACCTTCTCTCCAAGAATCGGTGTTAGATATCCCTGAGCTAGTTGGTTAAGCTAAACGACAACTTGGAGGGTTGGAAGATAAAAGCTTGCCTGACCTAGTTCGTTCCAAAGGGATATTCTTGTGTAGTGTGTGTTGAAGAAAGATGATATCTTCATCGATTGGTCCTTGTGATCAGTTGCTGGACCTATTGTCTTATCAATCCTTTGATTTGAGTGTGGGCTATCGTCAAATCAAGTCGGAACCAACGATGTTCGTAATGTTGTCTTACTCATGGTTGATCCCTCGAGCATACACCATTATATCCTTTGGGTCTGACCAATGCTATCACCGTGTTCACTTAACTATGGAATTCCTTTTAAAAGGAAACCTAGATGAATTGTTGTTGAGCCCATTGACAACATCCTTGTCTTCTCCATAATTTTGCTGAACATTAAGCTAGTGTTGGAAACTTTTGAAAGCATTTGTTCATGCTAGCTCATGAAGCATATGTTTGGATGAAGGTAGTGACTTCCTTTAATTCCTGTGCATCTGATGCAAGTTGCCGCCGTGGATTCGAGAAAGTCAATGTTGCTTTCTTTGGAATCATTCCAAATCAGTCATGCACACGTGCGAAGAATGTTGTGGTTTGAAGACTTGCAACCTTCAATCTATATGTATCCCTAGCACACCAAGCCACTGATTGATTTGTTCAAGGAGAAGGAGTTCCTTCATAAGAGCTAATCCGGACTTATGAAAGAACTTCGATACCCTCGTTGATGGTTCCCCCTCCTGAACTCGGTAGTGTTTTATTATAAGACTACCACGTGGTCATGCTTGTCTGGGACAACGTGTTCACATGTTTGTAGCAGAACCAGCTCATGTTTTGGAGCTTGCTATCGTAGTTCATCTCCCGAGAATCCCGCAACGTCATCTCGTCGATTTGTGTTGCAAACCTTCATTTTTCTTCCTA
>NW_021283004.1:0-1025 GCF_002162155.2 Triticum dicoccoides
GGGGGGGGCTTGCCTGGTTGCTCTGGCAAGAGAGAGGGGTCGTCAACTCCGTAGTCGAACTGGGCAGCAGCAGCGTCGGTCTCGTAGTCTACCGGAGAGAAGAGGGGGAAGAAACAATGAATACCAAGTAAACAGATGCATATCGATGCATGACATGTCAAGAAGCGATGCTAGGCGTGCCCTAACGTGGTATGAGGTGGTACTGGTTAAGGGGGGAATCATCCGGGAAAGTATTCCCGGTGTTTCGCGTTTTCGGACAGATGAACCGGAGGGGGAAAGTTGCGTGTTTGGTATGTTAGAGGTGTGTGGTGGACGAACGGGCTGCGTATCCGGGTTCGTCTCGTCGTTCTGAGCAACTTTCATGTTGAAAATATTTTAATCCGAGTTACGGATTAAAAGATATGATTTTTAAAAGATTTTAACAATTTTGGAATTTAATTATTTATTTAATTAATTCGAAAAAATGTATTTATGACGTCAGCATGATGTCATGCTGACGTCAGCAGTCAACAGGGGTTGACTGAGTCAACCCTGACATGTGGGTCCAGTGGGACCCACCTGTCATTCTCTATTTAGGTTAATTAGGGTTTAGGTTAATCTAATTACAGTTTAATTAATCTTAACTAGTTAATTAATTTAATTAAACCGGATTAATTAACTTAATTAATTAATTAATTAATAATTTTATTAAATCATTTTAATTTTATTAATTATATTTATTGTTTTTATTTATTTCATTATTTATTTATTTTTTTATATTATTATTATTATTATTATTATTATTATTATTATTATTATTATTATTATTTTTTGCGTTCTGGGGGCGGGGCCCCCATGTCATTGGCACAAGTGGCCAAAGTGGTTTCGGTGTTAGCGGGCGCTGGGCACCCGCCCGAACTGGCGCAGCGGGCGCCCGTCCGCGGCCAACGGGGAAGGGGGGGGCACGGCGAGCCGGGGCGCAGGCTCGCCGGCGGCAGCGACGGCGCACAGGGCGGAGCGGGGGAAACAGGGGCGTCACGGGGCCG
>NW_021283005.1:0-966 GCF_002162155.2 Triticum dicoccoides
TTATTGCGTCAGCATTGCGTCACTATGACGTCAGCAGGTCAACAGACGCTGCTGGTGGTCAAACCTGACCAGTGGGGCCCACTGGTCAGTGACCCAGTCAACTAACTAAGTTAGTTAGCCCTAACTAACTGGGCAGGGCCCACTAGTCAGTGACTATAGTAACTAACCTAACTAGTTAATTAGTGCTAACTGGAGTAATTAGTCGGGCGGGCCCGCAAGTCAGTGAGAGAGAGGGGGAAGTCAAACCGGGCAGTGGGGTCAAACCACGCCGGTCAACGGGTCAGCGGTCGCCGGCATATAGCCGCCGGCGACGACAGAGACGGCGGGGCGGCTCGGAAATGCTCTACAGGGCACCGTTTGATGCGCGGGGAGCAGCTACGGGAAGAGGGTGGAGTGGCGCATCCAACTGTGGCGGTGGCGGAGGCTGGGGTGGCCGGAGTTGTCGCCGGCGACGACCGTGGCGGCTGCCGGAGCTCGGGCACCGACGGTTAGGCGCTACGGCGCGTTTCACGAAGAACTGGTGGGATCTGCGGCTTCCTGAGGAAACGCTGAGCACGCCTACGTGCTCTGGTGCGACGTGCGGGGGTTGCAACCGCGGCGGCGACATGGCCGGCGGCGGGGAGCGCTCGGCTCCGGTGGTTGATGCGGCTAGGGGGCGAATTAGGCAACGAGGCATGGGGGAAACGATGCAGCGGCTCACCGCGGTTCTTCTGGTGCTGCTGGCGAGGCAGGGGAGGCACGGGGTCCGGCGAATCGACGACGGGGATCACCGGCACCCGAGGTCGGAAATGGCGGCGTTGGAGATGCAGCAGAGCTTCTGGCGCCGCGTGACTCGATGGAGAGGACGACGACGTCGTGGCGGAGCTCGGCATCACGTCGGAGAGGTGGGGCAGTGGTTGTGGGTGCGGGGTTACGGCAACGCGTCCATGGAGGCTTCGGCCATGGCGGGGGACGGGCGAGGAGAGG
>NW_021283006.1:0-1255 GCF_002162155.2 Triticum dicoccoides
TTTTCTGGGTGGATTAAATAGAGAGATTCAGACCATTCTAGACTATAAGGAGTATACTAATATCACTCGTTTATTCCATCTTGCTTGTAAAGCTGAACGTGAAGTGCAGGATCGACAAGCATTGGGGCGAACTAACTTTTCTGCAGGCCGACCTTCATCATGGACACCACGTGCATCTTCTACTTCAACTGCACCAGCACCTCCATCAGGTGCCACCTCCAGCCGTGATACAAGAAAACAGGCACAACCACCATTATCTGCCAAGAGCGCACCTGCGGGGCCTACACAGCGTTCTTCTTCTTCCATAGCATCAACAGGGCACACAAGTGATATTATTTGTCGTCGTTGCAAGGGAGGAGGTCATTATGCGAGAGAATGCAAATCTCCGCGTGTGATGATTGCTACCGCGGATGGTGGATATGAGTCCGCTAGTGACTATGATGAGGAGACTTTGGCTCTTATTACACGTGAAGAACATGGTGGAGATGATTCTGATAATGAGACGCAATACATGGCTCCTGAAGACGCTGACAGGTATGAATGTTTAGTTGCTCAACGTGTTTTGAGTGTGCAGATCACACAAGCTGAGCAAAATCAGAGGCACAATTTGTTCCATACCAAGAGAGTTGTGAAGGAACGTTCTGTGCGCGTCATCATAGACGGAGGGAGCTGCAACAACTTGGCTAGCATGGAGATGGTCGAGAAGCTTTCTCTCACCACAAGACCACATCCACATCCTTACTACATCCAATGGTTCAACAACAGCGGCAAGATTAAGGTAACACGTACTGTTCGTGTGCATTTTAGTATATCTACATATGCTGATTATGTTGATTGTGATGTGGTACCTATGCAAGCATGTTCCTTATTACTTGGTAGACCATGGTAATTTGATAAAAATTCTGTACACCATGGTAGAAACAATCACTATACTCTTGTTCATAAGGATAAAAATATTACTTTGCTTCCTATGACTCCTGATTCCATTTTGAAAGATGATATTAATAGAGCTAATAAAGCAAAACAGGAGACGAATAAGAGTGAAAATCAGATTGTGGCAAAAGAATTTGAGCAACAAATGAAGCCTAATAATAAACCATCTAGTGTTGCTTCTGAAATTAAATTGAAAAGTGCATGTTTATTTGCCACCAAATCTGATATTGATGAGCTAGATTTCAGCAAATCTGTTTGCTATGCTTTTGTGTGCAAAGAGGCATTATGTTCATTCGAGGACGTGCCTTCCTCTTTGCCTCCT
>NW_021283007.1:0-2874 GCF_002162155.2 Triticum dicoccoides
AGGAAATCTTTATTTTGCGCATAATAAGGAGGCATTTCCTTGCCTACAGCCATGGACCCAGCTGTCAGCCTCTCCATGTACAGTCCACTTCAGATGCATGTCGGTTGTTCACCACGCTCACCACGCCACGCCGAGAGCACCAGGGCGGTGGACGACGGCGAGGCCTCGGAAGGGAACGACACAGAGGCAGGGAGGACTCGGCCGTTGTTTTTGTTTCCCACGCGGAGGGGAGTTCAACTGTACGAGGGTTTACTGGTTCGTCTGCCATCGCCAGAGAATAACAATAGGTGTGGGTGACTAGAGGGATGGCTAGGCCAGCGATGGGAGTATGGTGGGGCCGTGAGGCCTGCACGGCAGCACAGCCGGCCGCGGGGAGGAGGGAGCAGGCAGTCCCGCCGACGCTTGTTTGAGCGGCTGGAGCAGGAATAGCAGAGATTGAAGAAGCACGACGGCCGTTGGATGGACATCCAACAGTCACTGCTTGTGCGTCAACCTTTTTTTAGGAAAGCCTCAAATCTATGGAAAACAGCATAAAGCCCATCTGCCATTACTTCTAATAATTTTCAGCCCATTTTCTAATTCTTAAGGTTTTTTTGGAGCCCATAGTATTTTTGTTAGCATTACACCCCAAATTGTGGCCACTGTTAAAAAATTATACAAAATTTTGCATATTTCGGTGCGGTCTGAACTGTTTTTCATCCCGAAATTTCGACTGACATTCAAACTGATTTTAAAAATAAATGTATATCAATATAAAATCCAACAAATTCTCCATGCATAAAAATTAATGTAATTTAAAATCTTGAAATGAAAAAAAGATATTTGAAACTAATTGCCGGTTTGATGTGTTTTAAAAATGTACGGCCCATTTCTCATTACTGATGGGCCATTTTCTTGGCCAGCCGAATGAAAGCTCTCCTCGTCTTGAAGGATTTGCAGCCCAACAGGCCTGACAAAGCGACTTGCTTGGCAAATAAAAAAAACTGGGGTGTGGCCGTGGACCCAGCTGTTAGCCTCTCCACGTACAGTACTCTTCCGATGGACCACGTTGACCACGCCGCGCGGAGAGCACCACGGCGGTGGACGGCGGCGAGTCCTAGGAAGGGGACGACGCGAGAGTGGAAGCCCACGCGGAGAGGAGTACGAGGGTTCACTGGTTCGGCTGCGGTGTGAGGCTGCCGTCGCCACAGGGCCTGTCCAGCGGTGGGAATAGTAGGGGGCGGTGAGGCCTCCGCGGCAGCATAGCCGGCCACGGGAGGCAGGAGCATGCGACATGACAGCTGGAGCAACAAGACCAGAGGTTGAAGAAGCACTACGGCCGTTGGATGGACATCGTTATTTTGCGCGTAATAAGGAGGCCCTTCCTTGCGTGCGAAGATATAGCTGGTGGGTCCGACCTGTCAGCGGGGGGAACGTTTTTTTAGTCCATTTGGTGGGCTGGGTGAAACAATGATGTAGCATCTATGCAGCCCGTTTATATCCCATTTGCATTTTTCTCGAAATCCGCGGACTTGCTGGGCTGGGTGAAAATATCATGTTGGGCTAGACGGAGAAATGTTATAAAAACATAAACACATGATTTCTCGTCAGTAAAATCTTTGCAAGCTTATGTATGCAATCACTAGGAGTTAACTTGCCAAGTTATATATAAACAATTATTATTATTATTTTGTAAGAACTTTCAACTTACGAAATAAAATATCATTTTAATTTTATGAGTTAATAGTACGTGGGGCATTATTATTTTTTGGGCTAGACGTGGGACAGTTGAGTTGGTTCTAGGGGAAAGTACTGGGAGAAAACTCAGTTCACATCAAAAAAGAAAGTGGGAGAAAATTCAGAGACTTGCTGGGTCCACCTGAGGAGGGGAATATGTTGGGAGGAAGGAGATTCAAAGCACGATAGCCGAGTGAACTAGTTTTTTTACGGATAAGTGAACTAGTTTACATACATAAGCAAATAGCCACTAAAAAAAGCAATCAGGTTAATGGGTTCTTAAAAGAAATATTTCAGACAAAACAGATAATTACGACACATAGGCTAATGCATGAAACACTCAGATGATAAAGGTGCTTATAAACAGATAAAGTACAACATCTAGACCTTCCTGGCACGCTTGATCATGACGTTGCGGCTGTCCGTGTACTCGTCAGTTACGGGAAGCGCACACGCCCTCATGTCCAAGATCTGCCTGTACATGTCGTAGCATGCGTATGCGTCCTTGGCCGCGTAGGTTATGTAGGCTAGATTCAGAGGTACCTCCCACGTGTTCAGGTCATCTTCTTTCATGTTGGCGTATCAGGGGGCGATGATGGTCTCAGTGAGGTCAACCACGGAGTCCTTCTCCTGCCCGTTGCTGATGATCTGTATTGCTTCTGGATGTCGACAAGCTTGTTGCACCAGATGGCCGAATCGTCAAGTTCTTCCTTCTCTGCACCGTAAGGAAGGTGCAGTCGACGCTGCCGATGAAACAGGCGAATGCTCCAGAACCTGGTGCAGCCATAGGACTGAGGCGAGGCAGAGCTTCACCGAGTCCGTATCGTTGGTGTACATCACATTCAACTTGGTGCAGGGTAATCTTGTTCTCCCAATTTTTTTGTACATTTTTCTTGTAGTTTTTTCAATGGCATCTATAGCAATATAGTAAAAGGGGACATGACTCTCTTGTGTCTTGTATGAATTGTTTGTTTTACACGCTAACTTTGTTCTGCCGAACAAAGAACCCGCACCTTGTTATCCCGAAATTTTCAAGCTCTAGTATCTTTTGTCTCACCTGCTTTGACACTCCCGCTTCTTCAACCCGCACCGCGTCTTGTTATCCCGAAATTTGGACGTGCGCGAGAACTCCCTCCTCATCCGAAATCGCTCCCGCAG
>NW_021283008.1:0-2874 GCF_002162155.2 Triticum dicoccoides
AGGAAATCTTTATTTTGCGCATAATAAGGAGGCATTTCCTTGCCTACAGCCATGGACCCAGCTGTCAGCCTCTCCATGTACAGTCCACTTCAGATGCATGTCGGTTGTTCACCACGCTCACCACGCCACGCCGAGAGCACCAGGGCGGTGGACGACGGCGAGGCCTCGGAAGGGAACGACACAGAGGCAGGGAGGACTCGGCCGTTGTTTTTGTTTCCCACGCGGAGGGGAGTTCAACTGTACGAGGGTTTACTGGTTCGTCTGCCATCGCCAGAGAATAACAATAGGTGTGGGTGACTAGAGGGATGGCTAGGCCAGCGATGGGAGTATGGTGGGGCCGTGAGGCCTGCACGGCAGCACAGCCGGCCGCGGGGAGGAGGGAGCAGGCAGTCCCGCCGACGCTTGTTTGAGCGGCTGGAGCAGGAATAGCAGAGATTGAAGAAGCACGACGGCCGTTGGATGGACATCCAACAGTCACTGCTTGTGCGTCAACCTTTTTTTAGGAAAGCCTCAAATCTATGGAAAACAGCATAAAGCCCATCTGCCATTACTTCTAATAATTTTCAGCCCATTTTCTAATTCTTAAGGTTTTTTTGGAGCCCATAGTATTTTTGTTAGCATTACACCCCAAATTGTGGCCACTGTTAAAAAATTATACAAAATTTTGCATATTTCGGTGCGGTCTGAACTGTTTTTCATCCCGAAATTTCGACTGACATTCAAACTGATTTTAAAAATAAATGTATATCAATATAAAATCCAACAAATTCTCCATGCATAAAAATTAATGTAATTTAAAATCTTGAAATGAAAAAAAGATATTTGAAACTAATTGCCGGTTTGATGTGTTTTAAAAATGTACGGCCCATTTCTCATTACTGATGGGCCATTTTCTTGGCCAGCCGAATGAAAGCTCTCCTCGTCTTGAAGGATTTGCAGCCCAACAGGCCTGACAAAGCGACTTGCTTGGCAAATAAAAAAAACTGGGGTGTGGCCGTGGACCCAGCTGTTAGCCTCTCCACGTACAGTACTCTTCCGATGGACCACGTTGACCACGCCGCGCGGAGAGCACCACGGCGGTGGACGGCGGCGAGTCCTAGGAAGGGGACGACGCGAGAGTGGAAGCCCACGCGGAGAGGAGTACGAGGGTTCACTGGTTCGGCTGCGGTGTGAGGCTGCCGTCGCCACAGGGCCTGTCCAGCGGTGGGAATAGTAGGGGGCGGTGAGGCCTCCGCGGCAGCATAGCCGGCCACGGGAGGCAGGAGCATGCGACATGACAGCTGGAGCAACAAGACCAGAGGTTGAAGAAGCACTACGGCCGTTGGATGGACATCGTTATTTTGCGCGTAATAAGGAGGCCCTTCCTTGCGTGCGAAGATATAGCTGGTGGGTCCGACCTGTCAGCGGGGGGAACGTTTTTTTAGTCCATTTGGTGGGCTGGGTGAAACAATGATGTAGCATCTATGCAGCCCGTTTATATCCCATTTGCATTTTTCTCGAAATCCGCGGACTTGCTGGGCTGGGTGAAAATATCATGTTGGGCTAGACGGAGAAATGTTATAAAAACATAAACACATGATTTCTCGTCAGTAAAATCTTTGCAAGCTTATGTATGCAATCACTAGGAGTTAACTTGCCAAGTTATATATAAACAATTATTATTATTATTTTGTAAGAACTTTCAACTTACGAAATAAAATATCATTTTAATTTTATGAGTTAATAGTACGTGGGGCATTATTATTTTTTGGGCTAGACGTGGGACAGTTGAGTTGGTTCTAGGGGAAAGTACTGGGAGAAAACTCAGTTCACATCAAAAAAGAAAGTGGGAGAAAATTCAGAGACTTGTTGGGTCCACCTGAGGAGGGGAATATGTTGGGAGGAAGGAGATTCAAAGCACGATAGCCGAGTGAACTAGTTTTTTTACGGATAAGTGAACTAGTTTACATACATAAGCAAATAGCCACTAAAAAAAGCAATCAGGTTAATGGGTTCTTAAAAGAAATATTTCAGACAAAACAGATAATTACGACACATAGGCTAATGCATGAAACACTCAAATGATAAAGGTGCTTATAAACAGATAAAGTACAACATCTAGACCTTCCTGGCACGCTTGATCATGACGTTGCGGCTGTCCGTGTACTCGTCAGTTACGGGAAGCGCACACGCCCTCATGTCCAAGATCTGCCTGTACATGTCGTAGCATGCGTATGCGTCCTTGGCCGCGTAGGTTATGTAGGCTAGATTCAGAGGTACCTCCCACGTGTTCAGGTCATCTTCTTTCATGTTGGCGTATCAGGGGGCGATGATGGTCTCAGTGAGGTCAACCACGGAGTCCTTCTCCTGCCCGTTGCTGATGATCTGTATTGCTTCTGGATGTCGACAAGCTTGTTGCACCAGATGGCCGAATCGTCAAGTTCTTCCTTCTCTGCACCGTAAGGAAGGTGCAGTCGACGCTGCCGATGAAACAGGCGAATGCTCCAGAACCTGGTGCAGCCATAGGACTGAGGCGAGGCAGAGCTTCACCGAGTCCGTATCGTTGGTGTACATCACATTCAACTTGGTGCAGGGTAATCTTGTTCTCCCAATTTTTTTGTACATTTTTCTTGTAGTTTTTTCAATGGCATCTATAGCAATATAGTAAAAGGGGACATGACTCTCTTGTGTCTTGTATGAATTGTTTGTTTTACACGCTAACTTTGTTCTGCCGAACAAAGAACCCGCACCTTGTTATCCCGAAATTTTCAAGCTCTAGTATCTTTTGTCTCACCTGCTTTGACACTCCCGCTTCTTCAACCCGCACCGCGTCTTGTTATCCCGAAATTTGGACGTGCGCGAGAACTCCCTCCTCATCCGAAATCGCTCCCGCAG
>NW_021283009.1:0-1070 GCF_002162155.2 Triticum dicoccoides
ATCCTTTGTGCTTACAACCTCTCCATAGCTAGGACCTTGCCTCTCCATACCTACCCCCCACTCTACTGTCAGGCTTAGAACCACGACAGTTGGCGCCCACCTTGGGGCAGGTGTTTTAGCGATTTTGTGGAGAAGTTGCGATTCTTCCGAGTACTCTCATCATGGTGTCTGCTGGAGTTTTGGTCAAGGGTCAAGAGATCCGTCTCGGCACCCTCACCTTCATCGCCGACGACTCCGCATGGCTCCAGGAGGCTCCACTCGACGTAGACGCGCTCCCCGTCCGCGGTGCGACGCATTTTCGCGCATGTGTCCGCGGCGTTCTGCTGCGGCAACCGTCGACCCAGTATCGGTCGGCTCCTCCATCTTCCACCCTCCCGGTCTCCCGCCAGCGCAAGCGCTCAGGCCGGTCGAGGCTTCAGCGATGGGTGAGTCACGCAGTGGCTCGCCAATCGGCCACTACACAAGTTGCGGCAATCGAGCCCAACGAATCTCTCTACGGCTTGTTCGATCAGTCGACTGGCTCCAGAGAGACTGCATCCGAGTGCGGAAGCAGTGATCCAGCGACGGAAATCTTGATGGTCGACGGGCCCCACAGCCCTCCTGGCTTCGCCCGTGGTGGTGGAGCAGGTGACGGCGGCGACCCTGCACGAGACTACGAAGAGTACCAGCCCGAGCCACTCGACTCTCTGCAAAGAGAAGAGCTTCGCCGCAGGAACGAGGATCCCCTGCGTATTCCCATCGCAGGAGAAACCCCCGAGGCTCGTGCCTTGGAGGAGGCGCGTCTGGCCAATTTGGCCGAGCGCACTCGACTGGAGAACCTTCAGCGAGCACTCGACGAGCGCGCGCGGCAACGAGTTCCCGACACGAGTCGACGTCAACTCTTCCCGCCGACTCAGGTATATCGAACCCCAATTCAGAATTTAGCAGCTGCGACCCGTATAGCAGAGTCCATTCAGCCTTCGCAGTCGGAAGCTGGCAGAGGTTTGCTGCAGATCAGGGATCTGCTCCGGGCAGCAGGAGATCAGAATTCAGCCGTGTCTCAGTCGCGCAACAGAATTCACAGTCGATCT
>NW_021283010.1:0-922 GCF_002162155.2 Triticum dicoccoides
GCACCCAGAAGCTCCGCCACGTTGTCTTCTTCATCTTCGATGAGCCACGCAAGCCGGGAGGGCCCGGAACATCGCCATCGCCGTCGTCTTCCACCTCGGGCTCCGACCACCGCCGCCGTTGATTCGCCGTCTCCACCGCCTCCCCGAGCACGCCGACCTTCTCTTCGAACTCCCCGTGAGCCCCTGTCCATTTCCCCTCTCTCCCCGTGCCCGTCCGCGCCTTCTAACCACCCCGGCTGTCGGAGCCGACCGTTCCTCGCCGCCGGCGATGACGCAGACGGGGCTAGAGCCACCGTAGCTAACCCCCGAGCACGGCAACGTGCTCAGCACCCTTCCAGGAGCCGAGCGCGCCCACCCGTGCGACCTGCCGTGCCCCCTAGCGCCAACCCCGACCTCGCCGTGCTCCGGTCGCCGCCGCGGGCCCCGTTCCGGTAAGCTCGGGCAACCTCAGCCCCTGCCGTTTGCACAGATGGATGCGGGCGACTCCCAGCTACGCGTAGAGCCCCTCAGTCGCCGATTTGGTCGCCGAAGGAGCGTTTCCGACGCCCTCCGCCGTTGCTGGCGTCGCCGGCGACAAGCCGCGGGTCAACTCCGGCGGGTTTGACCCGGGGTTTGACCCCCTGACGTGTGGGCCCAGGCGCCTGCTAGATTAGTGTTAGATTAGTTAGCGCTAATTAACCTAGCTAATTAGATAGGCCACTGACATGCGGGCCCCGCCCGGCTAACTAAGTTAGTTAGGGCTAACTAACCTGGTTAGTTGACTGGGTCACTGACCAGTGGACCCCACTGGTCAGGTTTGACCTGAATCTGCCCCGTTGACCTGATGACGTCAGGATAAGGTCATGCTGACGCAATAATTCCTTTCTGGAATTAAAATAAATTAGGAAATAATTTATGAATTCCAGAAAATTGTATAAACTTC
>NW_021283011.1:0-1514 GCF_002162155.2 Triticum dicoccoides
GGAAAACTACCTCAGTTTTTTGTGGCAAGTCCATGGCCCACCTGCGAGCCTGCCGAGTCCCGTGTCTAGATAGTTGACATGGTCGCTTCTCGCTTGCAATCTACGCGCAACCAGCTACAGCCATGTGCCCTAGGGCGTTCCCTGCCGCAGCCCTGCGCCACGCACGCTCGCGCCGTCCGCCGCCGGCCATTGCTCGCCTCTAGTTCAGCCCCGCCTGGTAGCTGCTTCATGGAAGCGCCACAACACCATTCCCGGTAGCAGAAGTGCTCCCCGGCTTCCACCCAAGCGCCCCAACCGTCTCATTGCTTACATGGGCGTCGCTCTTGCCTTCGCTACGCTCAGGACATGTTGCGCCTCCAAAGCTGCTCGCCGACTCGCCCACTGATCACTGGGTAATCTGTTGGACAGAGAGTCTAAGAAGACATGCAGACAAAAATATAAGATACATTTGATATGATATCTTGTATATATTGATTTGGTGTCAATTTCTAAATTGATGCACTGGAAGATTGAACTGATATTGAATTGAAAAAAGAACCTTGTGTAAGTATCCATCGAACTCGCAAATTGATGCAATTTTATATCATAATATTTTGTCTTGTAAGAATAGAAGATGGAGATAGTTTGTCATATGTGTGAGCAACAGGAGCGTATGACACGTATGGGAGGCATAGATGAAGGAAACTATTAATTTGGTACTTCTTTATATCCATTTTTTTGTTATGTTTTATCTATTTGGTTCGATCCCTAAGCATTGAGTTTCAATTCAACATGAAATCGAGCAAATTTTTCTAAGCTTTTGAATGAGGTATTTTTGGACAGTTATGATGTATATTTTGGGATAGTCCTTTGGTTATAAAACTTTTAAAAAATTAAGTTTTCATTGTATTTCGTCCCGGGCCCCCGAATTCTTGGAGACGGCCCTGCCATCGTGCATGGCCAATAGCCACCACATCTTCTCCGATCTAGCGCCAACTCAGGGTAGTCACGGGAGGTGACTAACCCCTTGCCACCCAAGTATGTCGCCAATCATTCTCACGGTATATAGCAAAAAACTACCACTTTATGAGCTATGTCTACAAAAAACTATCACTTAAAAAAAATAAAAACACCATCACTATTTTGGTTGGCTGTTCCAAAAAACCCAAGTGAATGAACCATTAAGTTTTAATCAAAATTATGACAGCTCGGGTCCACTCGTCGGGTTGACCGTTATCTTTGACCGTTAGGTTGAACGTTAACAGATTATGACAGGTGGGCCCCACACATTTTTATAGTGCATTCAGGTCCCTATAGAAAAAATAAAAGCAATCGGGTCCCTGTAATTTTATTAAAAAAGCAATCAGGTCCTTGTGAAAAAGTATAAAAAGCAATCGGATCCCCGCCGGCGAGCTCATCGCTGGAGCCGACGAAGGGACCCTGTGCACGTCGTCCGTCATTGCTCTGGAGGCGGAGCTCGAGGGCGTTCCGGCTGTTGCACACGGTGGAGCCGCTGCTCCTGTTGCTGCACGTTG
>NW_021283012.1:0-2050 GCF_002162155.2 Triticum dicoccoides
TCAAATCAAATCAGAACCAACGATATTCGTAATGTTGTCTTACTCGTAGTTGTTTCTTCGAGCATACACCATTATATCTTTTGGGTCTGACCAATGCTATCACCTTGTTCACATAATTGTGGAATTCCACTTATATGGAAACCTGGATGAATTGTTGTTGAGTCCATGAGCAACATTTTTATCTTGTCCATAATTTTGTTGAACATTAAGCTAGTGTTGGAAACTTATATATGCATTATCTTCGTGTTCCGTTCATGAAGCATATGTTCGGATGAAAGAAGTGACTTACTCTTATACATGTGCATCTGATGCAAGTTGCCGCCGTGGATTCGAGAAAGTCAATGTTGCTCCCTTTGGAATCATCCCAAATCAATTATGCATACGTGCGAAGAATTCTGTGGTTTGGAGACTTGCAACCTTCATTCCATATGTATCCCTAGCACACCAAGCCACTGATTGAGTTGTTCGGAGATAAGGAGTCTGTCTAAGGTGAACTCTTTGGACTTCCACGCATGGAGACTTCGCTATCATCGATGATGGTTCCCCACCTTAACTCGGTAGTGTTTTATTATAAGACTACTATGTGGTCATGCCTGTCTGAGACAGCGTGTTCACATGTGTGTAGCAGAACCAGCTCATGTTTTGGAGCTTGCTATCGTAGTTCTTTCCCCGAGAATCTCGCAACGTCATCTCGTCGATTCGCGTTGCAAACTTCCGTTTTTCTTCCTAGACTCGATGAGTCTGGAATATCCTGACACCAACCAGATCTGAATCTCAGGCAGATATGATGGTTGGAATATTTCCCAAGAATTATAATATTGGTCGCGCGATAACCGGTAAAGTGGATGTCGTGGCCAACACACCCAGCCGGAAGACCTGTTATTATAATATCTTGATTGATGAAGTTGGCCACCCCCCATAGGGATTTCGTAGGATTTACTCCCTAGTTGCCCCTATGGATTTCTGAGATCCCGAAGTCCGACCTTTTACTTGATGTTCTAGATATCAAACCATATCTATGAATGGGTTACACTAGCACATCAAGGAGAACATTAGAAGCGGAGTGCTAAATGTCTCTCGGTCGATCATCCAGATTTTATTTCCTTGGCCCCGCCAAGGGTGAAATCTGAGAAGGTGTTATCTTCCTTTGCATCCGCATCCTCCATCACCATTCATCATGGTAGTAAGTTGTGTTACCGGACCCTTGACATGAATGTTGGTAAAACCTTGATGATTATGGAATTGCTCAAGTTCTTGAGAGCACGCGCAAGTGCTAGGTTTGATCGTCGGCATTAACTGTATAGCGCTCTCAGTTTCCTCGGTTATCCTATAACCATTCCAATAGTGGGATAACTATCTATTGTTGAGCCTCTCCCCAGTTACTAGAATCATTCCCATCATTTGCATTTTGTTCCCAGTTTACACCGCCAATGTGCCATTGTACCATGGGTCTCTTCCATTTCCGGTGATAAGCAAATTCATCCATTGCGTTGTCTTCAACAAGGTAATCCACATCATCCAAGTCCGAGTATGCCATTCTACTGACCCCCTCCAAACGATCGTTGTGAATTGCCTTAGGCTGGTATGAAGAGTTTCAATGATCTCTGAATCAAAAGTAATTCTTTTTGCCACTTAAGGTAATAATCTACGAATCACCCTACTCCAGGATGTTTCGTCGTGGTATCATGGCAACTCAACTCCTCGCTACGTTGACAATCGTTTACCACCTTCTTAGGTGTGGAATTGTTGTCTACCTAGTGAACCTTCGTCATCCGTTTCTTTCCACCCCTCTTGATGTGTATCTCGTGTCTCAACCCGAGAGATGGTTCTATGTCTCATTCCGTGAGTTAATCCTGAGTTGTTCGATCTTCGAGGAGATCGACCCTTCTAGAGTCTCCTTCTCTCCAGGTCATGTTGGCAGGATTTCTCAGAGCAAGACTTCAAGACAATAATGGTGATCGAATCAACGTTCCTATGAAGTGCAACCTGGATCGTGAAGATTGTACTAGTTGCGTTCCCCCTTCACCTTACCCTACGCTTGAATCTCGGG
>NW_021283013.1:0-2419 GCF_002162155.2 Triticum dicoccoides
GGCTTTGTGCCATCCACCCTGGCGATGGAGATCGGCCAGCTACCCACACTAACCAGAATTGTTGGGTCCACAAGAAAGTCTTGCAGATCGGAAGCAGCAATGCGGACAAGGCGAACCCTCATAACAATAACGACGAGGATGAGCCCGACAAAGGGAACGACGGGCAAACGCATTGCCCGCTACAAATAAAGGACGTGAATATGATATATGCATCTCACACCTTCAAGAAGGATCGGAAAGTGCGCCCTCCACGAGGGATATGATGTGAAGCCCGCAGAAGAAAAATACAATCCCTGGCCAAAAATCCTGATCACTTTTGATCAATGTGAGCATCCGATCAGCGTCTGCCATGGCAGAACAACTGCGCTCGTCCTGGACTCGATAGTTGACAGTTTCCACCTCATTGAGGTCATGATGGATGATGACAGCAGGTTAAACCTCATCTACGCTGAGATGCTAAAAAAGATGCACTTCGACGAGTCTCGCATCGAGCCAACTAAGGGCGTGTTCGGTAAACCCTCTACAGCCTCAAACTCCTCAGCCAACATCCAGCAGCCAGCTTCTCGTTGAAAATCTGGGAGCTAACCATCCGTTCGACACATCAAATTCTAGTTTGGCAAGCACAGGTGTCATACACATTAGCACAAACCACCTCAATAAACAAAACAAGATTACAATCAGACCCCCTAGTCATCCTGCATCGCTCGTCAACGTGACTGAAGGATGGAGGTGAGGACCAGCATGCCTGCACCACCCTATCACCGTGGACGGCCACACGGAAGCCAAAGTTGCGGCAGATGGACGATGAGCGACTGATGGGGAGAGGAGCTCAGGGATGGGAGCGCCGGCCGTCGCTCCCGCATCCTCGGCAGCTCATGCGGATTGAAACGACGGCAGTGGAGGACGATAGAGACGGCGGGGTGGGCGGCCAGCGGGGCAGACGGCGAGCTAGGAGGGCGGCGGCCGCTACGTGGGCCGATGGGCTCGACGGCTGTGTGAGAGGAACGAGAAAAGGAGATCGTGGGGATAGAGCGGTCGTGTGGGATGGGATTGAATCGGTACGCACGACGTTCACTTGGCGGTGGCAGTTGCTAGTAATTTCACTCAAACTCCCGCTCCTTCGATTCATGGGAGCTCGCCTTTTCCAACTCCACAACTCCTTCAATTTTACACTACACAAATAGCCAACTTCTCACTCTCATAACCAAGATTTAAACTGTTCGGCTGAACTTCTGGTTTGGAATTGAGGAGTTAAGAAGCTGGAGGGTTACCGAACACACCCTAAAGTTAAAATCCAGGCTTATTATCTCAGGCATGAAGGCCGAGTACCTTGAACAACTATCATCTGGAACCTTTAAGCTTTGACATAATGCCTTAAGGGGCTATCACGCCCTCCTCGTTTCGAACCGCATTTGCCCAAGCTCAAGATGTCGGGCAAGTCTGAACATTTTTTTTCGAGGGGTACAAGTCTGAATAGTTGCGTGCCCCCCTCCTGAACGATGGAGTCGACAGGCCGCATCAACGAATCCAATACGCGTCCAAGCTTTTAAAAAAGCTAGCCACTATAAATAAATTCCTCCGGCCCACCGCGTGGTCACGCGGTCCGTGTCCATCCCGGCTCAACTCGAACAACGCGCAATTCCCCCTTCCCTCCCCGCACGCACCCAAACCCAGCAAGCCCACCGATCCGGCCCGGTCGCCGGCGATGGAATCGGCGGGGAACGACCGGAGGGACGCGGCGCTGGGGAGCCTGGCGGTCCTCCCCGACGAGCTGCTCTGCGCCATCGTCGACCTCCTCGAGCCCACCGACATCGGCCGCCTCGCATGCGTCAGCAGGTCGCCGCGTCTTTCTCTCTCTCTCTCTCGCCCTTCTGTTCTTTTCTCCTCTGCTTTGCAGTTACCTCCATGTGTTAGCTAAGAATGTGGATTCTGAGGTTTGCCCTTTGATTTTAATGGTGACCACTCCAACCCAAGTGGACCAGCTAGCCATGCGTGATTCTGAATTTTGTTTGGTTATGGTCGCTTGGGCCAAATGGCACATATGGCGGCGGTATGATGGTATGAGCTACTGGGAAGAACGGAGGTTTGTTGTGTCATATATGGTCCTATGAGCTACCGCTACAGAAAAGATCATCCATGGGGAAGTAAATAGAGAGAATTCCTTATTTAACACCGTGTCTAAAATTTATGCCCTATTTGACATTGACAAATAATTTGTTCCCTATCTAACAAGGAGTCTAAATTTTATGCCTTTTATAACACTTATGTCCATTTTAAGCCTAAATGACACTTGAAATGACCATTTTGCCCTCATGTGGTATGTTTGTGTGCGCTTGCCTGTGATGTAGCGTCTGTTTGTGTGCGCGTATGTATGTGCTACTGCTGCATATGTGTGTGTGTGTGTGTGTGTGTGTGTGTG
>NW_021283014.1:0-1630 GCF_002162155.2 Triticum dicoccoides
CCGACCCCCTCTCACTTCTCCCTCACTCTCCCGCGTCCTCATCCTCTCCCCGGAACACTCTCCCCCTCCTCTGTTCTCCTCACCCGAACGGAGCCGTCGCCACCGACGCCGTTCGCCGCGGCCACCACCACCCTCTCGCCTCCCCGACGCCTCCCAGAGCTCCGTTGTTCCGCCCTCGTCCTCCTCATCGTCTCACGCGACCAGAAGGGCCCCGAGCAGCCGCCATCGACATCGTCTTCAAGCTTCGGCCCCGGCGCCCTTCTCCGTCAATTCGGCCACTCCGGCGCGCCCTCGAGCCCACTAACCCTCCCTGCAGCTCCGCGGTGAGCCCTTGACCCGATTCCCCCCCTCTCCCCGTGCCCTACCTCCCTCTCTAGCCGCCGTTCACAACGAGCCGAGAACCCCACGCCGCCGGCGATGTCGCCGCCGTCACTGCAGCCAGCAAGGCTCGAAACCGAGCACGGCACCGTGCTCCTAGCATCTTCAGGAGCTCGGCGAGCCCCTTAGCCATCCCTCCCGTCCTCTGTGGCCTCGCCCCGCTCGAACCTGAAGCTCCGGCCGCCGCACTTGCCATCGCCGTCGTCGGCTCCGGCCACCCCAGCCGTGGCCACAGCCACCGCATGACGCGCCGCGTCGCGGACGTTCCAATGAGCCAAACCGCGCGCCAAACCATCGCCCCTAGCTCGAATCCGAGCCGCGCCGCCGTGCGGAATGGTCGCCGCCGGCGATACTCCGGCGACTGCCGACGTGGCACGCTTAATTAGCGCTAATGACGCCCTAATCAACCCCCACAGCCACTGACAGTGGGCCCCACCCCTGGTCAAACCCCAGTCAGCGCTGGGTTTGACCGGGATTAGCTCCTGTGTCACTGACGTGTGGCCCCCACACGTCAGGTTTGACCGAGCCAGCCCAGTTGACTCTGCTGACATCACTGTGACGTGGGGCTGACGCAATAAGTATTTTCTGGATTTAAAAATAATCAGGAAATTCCAGAAAATAGCTAAAACTTCAATAAATCATAGAAATTCAACCGTAACTCCAAATTAAATAATTTATATATGAAAAATTATCAGAAAAATTCAAGGAATCCATCTGTACCATTTTCATGCATGTTAGAACAACTTATAGCTGCTGTTTAGCACAAATCAATAAAGGGCATTTAAATAATCACATATGGAGTTTGAATTTGAATCTTGTATTCAAACCAACTTCATTTAATCTGTTGCTAGTTGCATTGGCCCAAAACACATTCATATTGCCATGTCATAGCATGCATCATATTGTGCATTGCATTGATCGTGTTTCTTCTGTGTTTGCCGGTGTTGTTCCCCCTCGGTAGACGTTGTACCGACGATGTGATCGTTGACACTGATGAAGACTCAATGTTATCTTCAGAAGTGCCAGGCAAGCAAACCCCCTTGTTCATTCCGATACAATCCTACTCTCTCGCTCCTGCTCTCTTTTAATGCATTAGGACAACACCGATTCATCTGTTACTTGCTGCGGTAGCTGAACCCCTTTATCCTCTGCATGACCTGTCATTGCCACAGTAAATAGATGAAACCCACTAGCATGAGTAGGAGTTGTTTGAGCCCTGTTGTGCCTACTCATTCATGCTTGTTTGTCATGC
>NW_021283015.1:0-1599 GCF_002162155.2 Triticum dicoccoides
GTTGTGCCTGTTTTCTTGTATCACGGCTGGAGGTGGCACCGGATGGAGGTGCTGGTGCAGTTGAAGTAGAAGATGCACGTGGTGTCCATGATGAAGGTCGGCCTGCAGAAAAGTTAGTTCGCCCCAATGCTTGTCGATCCTGCACTTCACGTTCAGCTTTACAAGCAAGATGGAATAAACGAGTGATATTAGTATACTCCTTATAGTCTAGAATGGTCTGAATCTCTCTATTTAATCCACCCAGAAAACGTGCAAGCATAGCTTCATTCTCCTCAACAATACCACATCTAATCATGCCAGTTTGTAATTCCTGATAATATTCTTCTACAGAATTTTTTCCTTGTCTTAAGCGCTATAATTTTTGAAGCAATTCACGTTGATAATATGGTGGAACCCAACGCGTACGCATAGCAGTTTTCAAAGCGGCCCAAGTAGTTGGAATAGGATACAATCTACAATGTTCAGACCACCATACACATGCAAAACTAGTGAAAGCACAAACAGCAGCAGCAACTCGTCTCTCCTCAGGATATTGTAAACATGTAAATCGTTGTTCAGTTTCTAACTCCCAAGTAAGATATATATCAGGAACATATCTATCCTCAAATGGTGGAATATTCAATTTCAGTTTAGGAATATGGACATCATCTCGTACCTGAGGTGGTGGTGCAGGCCTACCATTACGAATATATACCTGAGGTCGACCTGCTGGTGGTGGTACAGGTGGCTGCACATAGTGTTGATTTTGATCAACCTCATCCTCATAATCTCCCACATAATCATCCTCCTCCGCATCAGCAGCAGGAGCCACAGAAGTATCAACAGCAGCACCAACAGTTTGGCCAAACGCAAGAGGAACACGGCTTGCTCGGCGGAGGTCTGCTTCGCGACGTGGAGGTAGTCGTTGTTGCTGTTGGAGAGGTGCGTTAGCTGCAGCGGATGGTGGTGGTGGAAGACGCGCGAGCAATTCATTAAACTTGTTATCGAGCTTTGTTTCGAACGTCTTCTCAAAGCCAGTGATCTTCTCCATGGCCTCTTCAAAATTGTTCAGCACATCTTGCACCTGTTCAGTCATCATTTGCTGAAACTTATCATGAAGCTCCTTGTTCGATAAATTCTCCCAGTCAATCTCGTCGGCTTGTGATCCTGGCATGGTTAGCAGCAATAGAAACACACAAGAATATGATCCTACAGACTACGAACAAGTGATGGTGGTGGGTGTCACAAATCCGTCAAGCAAATCTCAAATTCTTACCAGTTCTTACCCACCAGCAGGCGGTGATCGGCAACCGTTGTAGTCAAAAACTCTCAAAGCTTGGATAGAGCGATTACCAGGGAGAGTCAAACGCACGACGTAGATGTATGTGGAGCTGGGAAGGCTTATAATATGGTAGCAAAAAGGGTCAGCAATAATCAATTCAGAGATGCAAAGTTGAATAAACGCTCAACGACGGTACTGTGCTGGTCCTAGGCTAGACTGTGCTAGAGACGCGAGCCTAGAACACTAACAAAATCACGGCGCGGCACGTAAACAAGGGAAAAGCACACTCTGGAATTTTTTTTCGCTCTTTTTTTTTGCGCTCTTTTTTTTTTGCGCTG
>NW_021283016.1:0-2287 GCF_002162155.2 Triticum dicoccoides
CTCTTTGAGCCGTTGAGATACGATGAGTTCTACAACATGGCACTGAAGCAAGAGGCTGCTCAGATGAGATGTGATGCTTCCAGGAAGCGTGCCAGAGATGTTACTCCGTCTTCCTCTACTCAAGTGGTCAAGCAGCAGAAGTATTGGCTTCCTCCTCCTCCGTTCCGTCAGCCGTATCAGCAGAAGAGCAAAGGTGGCAGTGGTTTCTCCCACCCACCCAACCCAGGCTTTCAGAACAAGGCTTCGTCTCAAGCTCCAAGACCGAGTGCTCCGTATCACCGTCCGCTTTCAGAGGTCACGTGCAAAAAGTGCCAACAGAAGGGTCACTATGCCAACAAGTGTACCAACCAGAGGCGTCTTCCTCCTCCTCCTCCTGTCAGATCGGCAAGTACAGCTGTGGTCAAGCACAATCCCAAGCACGCCAAGGTCAATATGGTGAATGCAGCTCAGGCAGAGGATTCTTCAGATGTGATCATGGGTAACCTTCCTGTTAATGATATTCCTGCAAAAGTTCTTTTTGACACTGGTGCATCGCATTGTTTCATCTTGAGACCTTTTGCTTCCAAGCATGATTTTGTTACTCAAATGTTGCCGAGACCGTTGTCTATTGACTCTCCGGCCAGCCTCTTGACATCTCGAGTGTGTGTTCCGGATGTTACAATCACTTTGGGCGACTGCAAGTTTCTCTCTTCTCCGGTGGTTCTTGGCAATTCCGATATCGATCTTATTCTCGGGATGGACTGGCTCTCTAAGCATAAAGCTCAGCTTGATTGTGCAGCCAGGCAGATTCAACTGACGCATTCGTCTAAGGAGCTCATTGTCTTTGCCGCTCGGGATAATACCATCCGGTTGTTTTCTCTCAATGAGAAGGGTGAATTGGATGCTATTTCGCAGATTCCGGTTGTTCGTGAGTATCAAGACGTCTTTCCAGAAGAGCTCCCAGGAATGCCTCCGCACCGGCCGGTTGAATTCGTTATTGAACTTGAGCCCGGTACGGAACCTGTGTGCAAACGTCCTTACAAGCTCGGCCCCGAAGAGTTGAAGGAGTTGAAGAAGCAACTCGATGAGCAAGAAAGATTGGGTCTCATTCGGCCTAGTACGTCTCCGTGGGGTTGTGGTGTTCTTTTTGTGAAGAAGAAGGATGGATCGAGTCGACTTTGTGTTGATTACCGTCCAGTAAACAAGAAGACCATCAAGAACAAATACCCACTTCCCAACATCAATGAGCTGTTCGAACAACTCAAGGGTGCTCAAGTATTCTCCAAGCTTGATCTCCGTATGGGTTATCATCAGATTCGTATTCGTGAGCAAGATATTCCCAAGACGGCGTTCAGAACAAGCTTTGGTTCATATGAATACACCGTCATGTCTTTTGGCCTCGCCAACGCTCCTCCGACGTTCTCTCGCATGATGAACTTCATCTTCAACCCCTACACCAATGAATTCGTTTTGGTCTATCTCGACGACATTCTGGTTTTCTCGAAGAACAAGGAAGATCATGCCAAGCACTTGCGTTTGGTACTTGACAAGCTCAGAGAACATCAGTTCTACGCCAAGTTCTCCAAGTGTGAATTTTGGCTCGATGAGGTTCTTTATCTTGGTCATATCATCTTTGCCAAGGGCATTTCCGTGAATCCTGAGAAGGTGTCTGCAATTGTAAATTGGGAACCTCCTCAGAACGTAAAGCAACTCCGCAGTTTCCTCGGTCTCGCAAGCTATTGCAGAAGATTCGTTGAAAACTTTTCTAAGATCGCCAAGCCTCTCTCAAATCTTCTTCAGAAGCACGTCAAGTACGTTTGGTCTCCGGAGTGTGATATTGCTTTCAACACTTTGAAAGAGAAATTGATCACTGCTCTAGTTCTGACTCCGCCTGATGAAACCAAGCCGTACGAGGTTTTTTGTGATGCCTCTCTCCAAGGTCTCGGTGCTGTACTGATGCAAGAGAAGAAAGTTGTTGCTTATACCTCTCGCCAGTTGAAACCTAATGAGAAGAACTACCCCACTCATGATCTCGAGTTGGCGGCAGTTGTGCACGCTTTGTTGACTTGGAGACATCTTCTATTGGGAAGGAAAGTGGATATTTTCACTGATCACAAGAGTCTCAAGTACATCTTCACTCAGCCTAATCTCAACCTCAGGCAGACTCGATGGGTCGAAATGATTCAAGAGTACAATCCGAGTATCGAGTATACTCCAGGCAAGGCTAATGTGATTGCTGACGCTTTGAGCAGAAAAGCATATTGCAACAGTCTGATTCTCAAGCCTTATCAACCCGAGCTTTGTGAAG
>NW_021283018.1:0-1007 GCF_002162155.2 Triticum dicoccoides
CCTCTATCATAACCTCAGAAGATTGGTTTAGCGATTGCTAAGGCGCAACGTCGTGCACGTTTGTAGTCGGATCGTCAAAGTCGTCTCCACCAAATCGATAGTTATCATCTCATCGAAAGATCGGGACACCCTCGCCTCTATCACCCTCGTGGTCAGGTTGATCGTGCTCCGGCGTGGTCAATAACCTCTCGGAGTTGGTTTAGCGATTGCTAAGGCGCGACGTCCTCGCACGTTCGTAGTCGGATCGTCAAAGTCGACTTCCACCAAAGCGATATCCATCATCTCATCGAAAGACGGGACACCTTTGCCTCTATCATCATCCATGCATACCATGATTTATTGCATTTCCGTTCCGCAATCCTCGAAATCCTAAGCAACTCAAGGACCCACGGAGAGAGTTGGGGATTTTTCCGGTTTTCATATTTGTTTTTTATCAAATAATGAAACGATGATTTGATTTTAATAATTTTTCTCTCTGAAAAATATTTCATATTAAATCAAATGAGTGGAGATAATATGACTTCTCCAAAATAATTGAAATATTGGAGGGAAAATATTAAAATCATTTATTGGATTTTATTTGGTTTTATTCGGATTTTATTTGCATTAGAAAAATTGCACGTTTTCAAAATTGCATTTTAGAGCGAAGAAAATGTTCACCTCGTCCGAAATATTTTATTTAGATGGTGAAAATTTGTTTTGGCATTTTTAGATTTTTATTTATTTTTCTAGGATTTTATTTCTGTTGGCGGAATTATTATTTAAAAAAAAGTGCGCGCGCGACAGGGCCGAAGCCCAGCCAGCCAGGCCGGCCCGCCCGCGCCACCGCCTCCCCAGCCGGATCGGGACCGGAGTCCCAATCGGAGCCGCCGCTGCCGCCGTGTCCGGGGCGGACACGCCTCCCGAGGCCGCCCCTTCCCCAAGTTGGCCGCCCCCCTCTTTATAACCCCGCCGGAGCCCCCCTGGAGCCCCAGCCACCGCCGCCCGCAGCCGCCCGCCCCACCGCC
>NW_021283019.1:0-1793 GCF_002162155.2 Triticum dicoccoides
GGCGTTCCAGTCCAATTCGGCGCGCGCCGCTCCGTCGCTGACGTCTGATGTGCTTCGGCTGATACCACGACGTCGGGATACCCATAACTACTCCCACGTAGATGGTTAGTGCGTATAGGCTCGTAGCCGACTCAGATCAAATACCAAGATCTCGTTAAGCGTGTTAAGTATCCGCGAACGCCGAACAGGGCCAGGCCCACCTGTCTCCTAGGTGGTCTCAACCTGCCCTGTCGCTCCGCCACAAAGATCCACACAGAGGGCCGTCGGGACAAAGGTCCTTTCAGCCCCCAATCCGTGAATCACTCGCGGGTACTCTTCGAGCTGACCCGACTTTAGTCACCATCTGTATAGTAGGTATGTATGTATAGTATATACCCGTGATCACCTCCCGAGTGATCACGGCCCAATAGTATAGCAAGGCAGACTGACAAGAATGTAGGGCCAATGATGATAAACTAGCATCCTATACTAAGCATTTAGGATTGCAGGTGAGGTATCAACAGATGTAGCGACAATGTCAGGCTATGCATCAGAATAGGATTAACGGAAAGCAGTAACATGCTACACTACTCTAATGCAAGCAGTATAGAGGAGAATAGGCGATATCTGGTGATCAAGGAGGGGGGGCTTGCCTGGTTGCTCTGGCAAGAAGGAGGGGTCGTCAACTCCGTAGTCGAACTGGTCAGCAGCAGCGTCGGTCTCGTAGTCTACCGGAGAGAAGAGGGGGAAGAAATAATGAATACAGAGCAAACAAAGCATCACAAAATATAACAAGGCAATATGCGGTGTTCGGTGTGCCCTAACGCGGTAGTAAGTGATACCGACGAAAGGGGGAAACATCCGGGAAAGTATTCCCGGAGTTTCGCGTTTTCGGGCAGAGGAACCGGAGGGGGAAAGTTGCGGGTTCGATAGGTTAGGGGTGTGTGGCGGACGAACGGACCGCGTATCCGGATTCGTCTCGTCGTTCTGAGCAACTTTCATGTTGAAAATATTTTAATCCGAGTTACGGATTAAAAGATATGATTTTCTAAATATTTAATCATTTTCTGATTTTAATTATTTATTTAACTTCAACATTATCCAAAACAGTGTTTGCTGACGTCATCATGACGTCAGCATGACGTCAGCAGTCAACAGAGATGTTGACTGGTCAACTGACGTGTGGGTCCCACTAGTCATTGACTGTTTAGTCTAATTAGTGTGTAACTAATCTAACTACTGTGTAATTAAACTAATTAGTTAGTTTAGGTTAATGTAATTATGATTAATTAACTTAATTAATTAATTAATTAAATTATTATTATTTATTTTATTTATTTTATATATTATTTTTAATTCCTTTTTTTTTACAAAACGTTCTCTGGGGACGTGGGGCCCCACTGGGCAGTGGCCCATAGGGCCAAACGGGCGCGGGCGGTGGATCAGGTGCGGGGCGCCAGGACGCCCGCCCGCAGAGACGGGGGCTGTCCGCCTCCGGTGGAAGTGGCGAGGCCACGGCGAGTGGCCGGAGCGGCGGGAGCCAGAGGCGGAGACGAGCAACGCGCGGTGGTGCCGGAGCACAACCAGGGCGTGAGCGGGGCACGCGGCCCAGGCGCGGCGCGGGCGCAGCCACACATGGTGGCGGGCAAACACGGCGAGGCCGCGCACGGGCACGGGGCGACGCGTCCAGGGCGGAGCAGGGTCGGAGCGCGGACGGCGACCTACGGTGGGAGGCGGAGGGGGATTGGGCAAGGGGCTCACAGGGGAGGTCGCGTGCGAGCTCGAGGGGGGGGGCGTGGAGGCGTCGGAGCAGC
>NW_021283020.1:0-1853 GCF_002162155.2 Triticum dicoccoides
TCTCTTAGGGCAAGACGCTTTGTAAACGCTATAGCGTGCTATAGCGGGCTATTTAAAACAGTGGATGCAATGAAGCCAATCTTGACGTATCTTCCAGTCACGGGCACGGACAATAAACAACAATAAATGAAATAAACTGCTAGAGTAGAACATTATGGTCACCCTCAAATGCAGCATGGTCATATTCTGCCAGGTTAATAAGCTTTCAGAGCACTAGAGTAAACATGCATCGCTTTACTAATTTCAGGTGTTCTCTTCACATACACATTTTTCATGAAATTACTAGCACTGCTCATCATACGTCTGCATAAAAAATGAAGTATTTAGCTTATGATGGTCTGTGCTAAGTAGCAGTGAAAACATTGGCAAAAAAGGAAGGTTTGCATTAGAGAGTCCAATTAGGGGTTTAAATTTCTGAGGATTAGGGTACCCTCCAACCCTCAATAGTTCAAACAAATGAAATAAAAGTTTCAAATTTAGTTAATGTGATATTCTCATTTCCAGGTGATTTGTAATTAATAATGGACGAAGTTTGGTAAAGATGTTGCTATGATACTGCTGTTACTTAGGTTTCCATTGCTCATTTGTACCTCCAAAAAGGACAATAAACGAGGTGTATGTTATAAAATCACGTGATGAAATGTTTCAAGTTATTGCTTGATTTTTTATAATAGGTCGATTGTTTCATTGAAGTCATATATGATCCAATGGCTCCTAACGTATTATGTTCGTTTTGATTTGCATATTTGAAATTCATGCCCTACAAACTATTTGTCGATTCTCTACTATTTATATTTTCCATTTTTTTTTGTACCTAATAAGGTTAAGTAAAACAGTGATGACTAAGATAAGGCTCTTGCAACACATTGGAGAGTGCAACAGTTCACTTAAAATCGGATCAATATATTAATGCTAGCTACTTTTGCAAAAAAAAAAAAAAATTCCTCTAACATTTTCTAACATGACTAATGAATATGTGATATAGTGTACTTCCACGGTAGTATTATTTTTCTAAAAAAATATTATGAATTTTTTATTTTTCTATATTTAAAATATGTCAACATCCATGTATATAGTATACTATTAATATCTCCACACATTTGCAAAATGATTAGCCTGTGCGGATGCACGGGTTGACGACTAGTACTCCTAATTAACTACTGTAGCATACTAGTACGTGAGTAACGTGACTAGGTATGGATTATTTCCAACAGTAGACTTACTCCCGCGGGCGAGAGCAATCCGCAGACATGGACATGGCGGCGGTGGTGCCATAGCGATAAGGCAGAAGGGTATTGAAGCACTGCGACTAGGCTCCGGACTTCGGTTTTCTTGCGTTAGCCAATGGCCGTCACTTGGTCGCCGAATGGGCTAAACAATGAAGCTCTCTCGGCAATTCATCACTCTGGCGCATTCAGGGCCTTCTCATGCCCGCATTAGCAGCTTGTTGCCTTCTTTTGTCACACATGGACAAGTGCAAAATGACCTAACACAGCTGAAAAAAAGATAACCTTCTAAATTCTCTTGATAATTCCAAGGAAAATTTCTTGTTCTCAATATCGCTTGTGACCTGGGAATAGAAGTCCTGAACAACAATGCATTATTCCGTAAAATGAGCTATAGCAATGGGTTGACGAGGGAACAAGAACAATTTAATTTTCTTTTTCGTCTCACAAGACGATTAAGGCAAAACCTTCTTTCCCTCGCCTACCCCGGCAAGCCTATGGATATGTCTCCATTTTGGCTGCCGCTCTGGCGGTCGATGGCGGGGAGGGCAATCCTGGTGGCCTCGGCTCTGGCTAGTAGATAGGTTATGGTTTAGTCCACGCGTGGCAATGCTCGGATGGATGTTC
>NW_021283021.1:0-1155 GCF_002162155.2 Triticum dicoccoides
GATCCCACTCTTTTCACGAAGACATATGATGGTGAACTTTTTGTGTGCCAAATATATGTGGATGACATTATCTTCGGCTGCACCAATCAGAAGTACAGTGAAGAGTTTGGATATATGATGCAAGAGCAATATCAGATGTCCATGATGGGGGAGCTGAAGTTCTTCCTTGGTCTTCAAATACGACAACAACGCAATGGCATCTTCATATCTCAAGAGAAGTATCTCAAAGATTGCCTGAAGAAGTTCGGTATGCAAGACTGCAAAGGCTTCACAACACCAATGCCAGCCAAACATCATCTAGGTCCTGACGACAATGGTAAAGAGTTCAATCAAAAGGTATACCGCTCCATGATTGGTTCTTTGCTTTATTTATGTGCATCTAGGCCAGATATTATGCTTAGTGTTTGCATGTGTGCTCGATTTCAAGCGGCACCAAAGGAGTCGCATCACTTAGCTGTGAAGCGAATTCTTCGATATTTGGCTCACACCCCAACTCTAGGATTATGGTATCCAAAGGGCTCAGAGTTTGATCTGGTTGGATTCTCGGATGCTGATTATGCTGGTGACAAAGTTGATCGCAAGTCTACATCAGGCACATGTCACTTTCTGGGACGATCACTTGTATGTTGGTCTTCAAAGAAGCAGAACTGTGTATCTCTCTCCACTGCTGAATCTGAATACAATGCTGCTGGATCTTGCTGCGCTCAGCTTCTGTGGATGAAGCAAACACTCAAAGACTATGGCATTCATCTGAAGCAAGTGCCACTCTACTGCAACAACGAAAGCGCCATCAAGATTGCCAACAACCCAGTTCAGCACTCGAAGACAAAGCACATTGAAATTCGTCATCACTTTCTCAGAGATCATGTTGTGAAGGAAGATATTGGTATCATACACGTCAACACTGAAGAGCAATTGGCAGATATCTTCACCAAGCCCTTGGATGAGAAGAGATTTTGCAAGTTACGGTGTGAGCTAAATATCCTGGAATCCTCAAATGTCCTGTGATCAGGCACACATCCTAACCCTTATGCATATTGATGACTTAGATGTGCAACACACTAAGTAAAGTATATCTTCAATCAATGAAGACATACATTCTAAGTGTGAATACATTAATGTGGAATTTGACTTCGGAGCGCCACGATAATTGTG
>NW_021283022.1:0-2378 GCF_002162155.2 Triticum dicoccoides
GTTCTGCGGTAACGATGCAGCGTGAATATTATTAAATACTTGGAGCGCGATAAAATCATGAGTTTTTTACACAACGTGGGCACATGTGCTATAGGACTGATGGTAATTTTTCATAATTTTTTGTGATGGAGAAGTATCTGAACACTTCCCTCTACGCGGATTGCTCTTCGCACGTCTACGACTGTGGCCGGCGGCCTCCGGGGGCTAGCATACCGTCAAATCTTGCGTAGGCGGCCTCTCACAAGTCTCGAAGTGTTGAGGCGGTTGCAAACGCCCAGCACGCGTCTCCGGGGTGTGCCCCCCCTCTCACGGACGGCGCCGCCGCCGGCACCTGGAGGGGGAAAACGGACGCGTCGGGTCTACACGGAGGGGATCTTGCTGTGGGCCTGGCCCGGATGTTGCTCCAAAGTGTTCCTATGGGCTGACCTAACACAACCGGGTGGAGAGGTCCACTGGTCAAATCCCGTCCGTGCAAAGTCAAAGGGCTAGATCCCGTGGTCAAACGCTACAGGGTTAGGCGGGACGGGGGCCCTGGGGGGTAGCAATGCCACCGGAGCATCGCACCGGGCCCTCATACATGCCGGGTGGTGTGGTGGCATGTCCGAAGAGGCGGCACGCGTCTCCGGGGTGTGGCCTCCCTCACGGACGGCAATGACACGGTAGTAGACGTTCTGCGGTAACGATGCAGCGTGAATATTATTAAATACTTGGAGCGCGATAAAATCATGAGTTTTTTACACAACGTGGGCACATGTGCTATAGGACTGATGGTAATTTTTCATAATTTTTTGTGATGGAGAAGTATCTGAACACTTCCCTCTACGCGGATTGCTCTTCGCACGTCTACGACTGTGGCCGGCGGCCTCCGGGGGCTAGCATACCGTCAAATCTTGCGTAGGCGGCCTCTCACAAGTCTCGAAATGTTGAGGCGGTTGCAAACGCCCAGCACGCGTCTCCGGGGTGTGCCCCCCTCTCACGGACGGCGCCGCCGCCGGCACCTGGAGGGGGAAAACGGACGCGTCGGGTCTACACGGAGGGGATCTTGCTGTGGGCCTGGCCCGGATGTTGCTCCAAAGTGTTCCTATGGGCTGACCTAACACAACCGGGTGGAGAGGTCCACTGGTCAAATCCCGTCCGTGCAAAGTCAAAGGGCTAGATCCCGTGGTCAAACGCTACAGGGTTAGGCGGGACGGGGACCCTGGGGGTAGCAATGCCACCGGAGCATCGCACCGGGCCCTCATACATGCGGGGTGGTGTGGTGGCATGTCCGAAGAGGCGGCACGCGTCTCCAGGGTGTGGCCCCCCTCACGGACGGCAATGACACGGTAGTAGACGTTCTGCGGTAACGATGCAGCGTGAATATTATTAAATACTTGGAGCGCGATAAAATCATGAGTTTTTTACACAACGTGGGCACATGTGCTATAGGACTGATGGTAATTTTTCATAATTTTTTGTGATGGAGAAGTATCTGAACACTTCCCTCTACGCGGATTGCTCTTCGCACGTCTACGACTGTGGCCGGCGGCCTCCGGGGGCTAGCATACCGTCAAATCTTGCGTAGGCGGCCTCTCACAAGTCTTGAAGTGTTGAGGCGGTTGCAAACGCCCAGCACGCGTCTCCGGGGTGTGCCCCCCCTCTCACGGACGGCGCCGCCGCCGGCACCTGGAGGGGGAAAACGGACGCGTCGGGTCTACACGGAGGGGATCTTGCTGTGGGCCTGGCCCGGATGTTGCTCCAAAGTGTTCCTATGGCTGACCTAACACAACCGGGTGGAGAGGTCCACTGGTCAAATCCCGTCCGTGCAAAGTCAAAGGGCTAGATCCCGTGGTCAAACGCTACAGCGTTAGGCGGGACGGGGGCCCTGGGGGGTAGCAATGCCACCTGAGCGTCGCACCGGGCCCTCATACATGCGGGGTGGTGTGGTGGCATGTCCGAAGAGGCGGCACGCGTCTCCGGGGTGTGGCCCCCCTCACGGACGGCAATGACACGGTAGTAGACGTTCTGCGGTAACGATGCAGCGTGAGTATTATTAAATATTTGGAGCGCGATAAAATCATGAGTAGGCGGCCTCTCACAAGTCTCGAATTCGGCGTCCCACCACCCTCCCCGTCGACCAGGCCACGGCCTTGGCAGACGAAGCTGCTCGAATTCGGCGCCTCCCCTCCCCTCCCCTCTGTGTGGTTCCGGGAGAGGAGAGGGCCGAGCGGTTTAAAAAAATTAAAAATCTATATGAAATAATAACACATAAAAAAGGAAAACTATAACTATAAAAAATTTAAAAATCTATATGAAATAAAAAAGAATAAATATATAACTATAAGCAAACATTAAAATAAAAAAGAATAAATATATAACATTGAAAATAATATACACTA
>NW_021283023.1:0-1539 GCF_002162155.2 Triticum dicoccoides
CATGGTCATGATAGTCTGGGGAATGCAATTTCTTCATGAGCTTGCTAGCTTCGCATGCACCAAAGAGGCGATTTTTATGGAATTTTACATCGGCAATTTCTATGATGTGCATTTTCTTCACCAACGCCTGCAAGTTTCTCATACATACATGGCCAAGCCTTTGATGCCACAACCAGCCCTCTATAGTTTCTGCAAGAAAACAGGTGGTAACTGAGGGACCTTTAGAGAAATTCACAATATATAAATAACATTTTCTACACCTTCGAATATAAAGGTGTTATCATTTTGCATGAAAACCACACATCTAGATTTGGTGAATAACACCATCATGCCCATATCACAAAATTTGAAATGGACAGTAGATTGAATCTAAGAGATTGAACAAGCATGACCTTATCAATGTGCTTCTCTTTGGATATAGCAACTTTACCTAACTCAATTACCTTTCCTTCATTGTTGTCGCCAAAGGTGATATACTTCTATGAGGGAGTAGTCAATTTAAGATCGGCGAATAAACTTCCGTCTGTGGTCATATGATTAGTACATCCACTATCCATGACCCGTTCAGTGCCAGCGGAGAAATAGTCCTGCAGAAGAATTAGTTATTCTTAACCACCAACATCACGATGGTCGACTGAGAATATTTAGCTGGACGCTGAACATAAGAGTACTTTGCTTGAGAGGCATTAGAGTTTTTTTTTTCTCAAAGAGTGGTTAGCATAGTTGTATGAATATGCAGTTGTTTTCCTTAGAAGTATGAACATAATTGTTAGAAGAATAGTGTTCATATTCACAAGAGGAAGAAATGGCATTAGAACCCATTCGAGGAATTTCCATTCTTGATCTATGAGGAATTCTTTCTCGATCGAGAGTTAGTTCCCTTAAAGGTTTTTGCCATTAAGCAGAATGGAGGTGCCTCGTCGTTGCTATCATCATTGTCGAAGAACAAGCTCGATGTTGGTGTAGAGGCGTAAGCAATACCCGTGATGCCGGAACCAAATTCCTCAACAGACGATTCTTTTTCAACGGCTTCGGACTCAGAGGCTTCTTCCTCGGATCCATCTCTTTGCTAATATAAGCCTTGGCCTTGTGAGAATTCTTCTTCTTTGTAGGTTCGAGGATGAACTCTCTTTATTCTTGAAATGCTTCCTTTTCTTCTTGTCATGGTAAGAATCATAGTTCTTACTCTTGCTGCTCTTGCTACTATTGGTAACTTTGCCATTGTTCCTAGCCTCAATTTCTCCTAGAGGAAATTCATCGATCAAATGGTCGTATTTTTCATTTGTACCATGAGTTTTCATCGAGGAATTTGAGCCATAGGCAGATTTTGAGCTATACTTTGACATTTTTTCTAGAAGTGTTTCTTCTTCTTGTATCAGTTGAAGCGTTTCACAGTCAATGCGAGATCTTGAACGATATGATCAGGTTGTCAAATTCATAGTCATCAATTTGTTCTTTCGAGGAAGAATCAACAACAACCTTGAGAGCATGGCTTTCGCAATAGTTGAAACCATACAAATCTCTCGTCTCTTCTTCTTG
>NW_021283024.1:0-702 GCF_002162155.2 Triticum dicoccoides
GTGGATCGCCTTTTCAGTTTTTAAAAAAATAAAACAAAATGATAAAAATGTCAAAAAAATAAAAGAAAATAAGTTTCCCATGTGATATGTGGCCTAGTTGTTGGGAAAATTTGCAAATATGAATTTTGACTTCATTTGCAAAATCTCGCGAGAATTTGTAAAAATGGGCATAACTTTTGCATACTAACTCGGATGAAAAAGTTTTTTATATGAAAAATCATCTACTCGAAAAGTTACATCCAAATTTAACTGGGGGAACCCCGTTAAACATTTCCAAAATCCTCAAAAACCTAACAGAAAAAAAGATACGGGGCTTTTAAGATCTAGAGAGGCAAAAAAAATCAAAAAAATTCAAACTTACTAATGGCGCACCTGCCCATGGTGCGCCATTAGTATCTTCCCGCCTTCAAAATTCAAAATAAATCAAAAAAATAAAAAAAAATTACTAATGGCGCACCTGACCATGGTGCGCCATTAGTATCTTCCCGCCTTCAAAATTCAAAATAAATCAAAAAAATAAAAAAAATTACTAATGGCGCACCTGCCCGTGGTGCGCCATTAGTATCTTCCCGCCTTCAAAATTCAAAATAAATCAAAAAAATAAAAAAAATTACTAATGGCGCACCTGCCCGCGGTGCGCCATTAGTATGCCGTATATACGGCTGGTCCTCTCCTCCTCTCTTCATTTCATCTTCCCTTCTC
>NW_021283025.1:0-1356 GCF_002162155.2 Triticum dicoccoides
GTGCACAGTTAGGGGAGAACACTTCTTGAAATTGTTGTAAGGGATCATCTTATTTACTACCGTCGTTCTAAGCAAATAAGATGCAAAAACATGATAAACATCACATGCAATCAAATAGTGACATGATATGGCCAATATCATATTGCTCCTTTTGATCTCCATCTTCGGGGCTCCATGATCATCATCGTCACCGGCATGACACCATGATCTCCATCATCATGATCTCCATCATCGTGTCTTCATGAAGTTGCCTCGCCAACTATTACTTCTACTACTATGGCTAACGGTTAGCAATAAAGTAAAGTAATTACATGACGTTTAAGTTGACACGCAGGTCACAAATAAATAAAGACAACTCCTATGGCTCCTGCCGGTTGTCATACTCATCGACATGCAAGTCGTGATTCCTATTACAAGAACATGATCAATCTCATACATCACATATATCATTCATCACATCCTTTTTGGCCATATCACATCACATAGCATACCCTGCAAAAACAAGTTAGACGTCCTCTAATTGTTGTTTGCATGTTTTACGTGGCTGCTATGGGTTTCTAGCAAGAACGTTTCTTACCTACGCATAAACCACAACGGGATATGCCAATTGCTATTTACCCTTCATAAGGACCCTTTTCATCGAATCCGATCCGACTAAAGTGGGAGAGACAGACACCCGCCAGCCACCTTATGCAGCTAGTGCATGTTTGTCGGTGGAACCGGTCTCACGTAAGCGTACGTGTAAGGTTGGTCCGGGCCGCTTCATCCCACGATGCCGCCGAATCAAGATAAGACTAGTAACGGCAAGCATATTGAACAATATCGACGCCCACAACTACTTTGTGTTCTACTCGTGCAAAGAATCTACGCAATAGACCTAGCTCATGATGCCACTGTTGGGGAACGTAGCAGAAATTCAAAATTTTTCCTACGTAACACCAAGATCTATCTATGGAGAGACCAGCAACGAGTAGAAAGGGGAGTGCATCTACATACCCTTGTAGATCGCTAAGCGGAAGCGTTCAAGTGAACGGGGTTGATGGAGTCGTACTCGCCGTGATTCAAATCACCGATGATCTAGTGCCGAACGGACAGCACCTCCGCGTTCAACACACGTACAGCTCGACGATGTCTCCCACGCCTTGATCCAGCAAGGAGAGAGGGAGAGGTTGAGGAAG
Organism: Triticum dicoccoides; assembly: GCF_002162155.2. Classification (NCBI taxonomy): domain Eukaryota; kingdom Viridiplantae; phylum Streptophyta; class Magnoliopsida; order Poales; family Poaceae; genus Triticum; species Triticum dicoccoides. Next base: position 1,179 of record NW_021283025.1, read on the forward strand.
ACTCCATCCAGCAGCAGCACAACGGCGTGGTGGTGATGGAGGAGCGTGGCAATCCTGCAGGGCTTCGCCAAGCACCTACGGGAGAGGAGGAGGTGTCACGGGAGGGAGGGAGGCGCCAGGGGCTCAGGTATGGATGCCCTCCCTCCCCTCCACTATATATAGGGGCAGGGGAGAGGGG
>NW_021283026.1:0-1215 GCF_002162155.2 Triticum dicoccoides
CGAAAAATCACTATAAGGGCGAGTGTCTCAAAACTCTTCCTAGCTCAAACGGACAGGATGGGCACGAAATTTTTTCGACCAATTTTTTTTTTTCGACTGCCCGGACCAAAAAACTGGAAACGGGTCAAAAAAAACTTCCTATAATGGCACCTGTCTCAAAACACTCAGAAACACCTAAAAATAGGATAGCCAGAAATTTTTTCGAAAAATGCGTTTTCGAAAATTTTTGGGCCTAAACGGAGCATGGCTACCCGACTTTTTTTTTCCGAAACCTACTCCGGCAAGGAAACACGATTCGGAATCTAGATGGATCTCGAAAACAAACCTAATATGCAAGGAACTCGGATTGGTGGTGGATATATGGTGGTGGTGGACAGCGGAACGGATAATGATGCAGCGGCGGCGTGACTAATGTGAACAGACATTGGCTCTTATTACACGTGAAGAACATGGTGGAGATGATTCTGATCATGAGACGCAATACATGGCTCCTGAAGAACAGACTCGATCTAAACTACGAAAAACTGTAAAATCTCACCGAGCAACCTGGAAATCTGATACCACTTGATAGAGGCGAGGGTGTCCCGATCTTTTGATGAGATGATAACTATCGATTTGGTGGAGACGACTTTGACGATCCGACTACAAACGTGCACGACGTTGCGCCTTAGCAATCGCTAAACCAATCTCCTGAGGTTACTGACGATGCCGGAAGCACGGTCAGCCTGACCACGAAGGTCTATTCCTGCAAGCAATCGAAGAACGAGCAAGAATATGATAAAGCAATCTGAATATTGCAAATATATATGAGGTATTGATAATGGTGGGGATCCGTAAGCGGTCTTGGTCTGGTCGTTGGACACAAACAAAGTACACGAAGTTGCGTTGGCTAACTTTTAACTAAACAAATCCCAAAGTCTAAACGATGCCCTAAGGGCTGTATATATGGAGGAAGAGGGGGGAATTTCGTGGCCCTTGGTGGAGGGGTCCGAAATCAACCCTATCTCTTGTTTCCCCACACATACGGACTCTAAAAATAGCCTATACTTATGTATTTCGAAATTACATGGGCCTGGCCCAATAATAAGGTGACGCAGCACCTAAAATAGCCTCGGGACGAAATTTATGAAGTGGCATCTTGTATATTTCGTCCAAGGTTTCCTGCACCCATTATGGTGGCTTCAAAGTCCTGAAATCATCACTTGTAACTCCGTT
>NW_021283027.1:0-2159 GCF_002162155.2 Triticum dicoccoides
CATAAGCAACCCGTGGTTAACTTGAGGAAGATGAGGAAGAAGCGGATTCAGCAACGAGTGAAATGATGGTTGCTTTGTCCCTCCAACTTCTTTTTTAGCATTATTACTTAGTCCCTCCAACTTAACTATGGAAAAGGTGCAGCTTTGTGATTTGCCGCCTCATTGCACATTACTACACCGACGCCATGACTGGGTTGCTTCACCCCTGCTGCTCTGCACTGTATTTCGGCATGGCACGTGGACCCGGTAGCTTGATGTCCCACATGTCGACGAAAGGGACTAGAACATTTAGGAAAGCGAGCGCTCCACTCTTACGATGGAGGAGTACACGACACGGCGGCCCAGTGAACTATCACTTGTACTGTATAGTACTATAGTTTTGATGTTTCGCACGATCCATCAATACAAACCCGATTAAACAGGAAAGGGCGGGATTTTTCTCGGGCGGTAGATGATACTGGCCATACATTTCAAAGGCAATTTTAATGTATGCAAAATGAATAATTAAATAACAATATGATATCTAGTAAAACTAAAAACACATATGATTTATTGTGTTAGAGTATAGTAGTAGTGTTGTATTGCATAGTTATTAGATGTAACATGCGAGAACGTGTGGAGATGTAGTTTTGGAGGACCTACAGAGAGAAAAGTGTAATACGGTCATCGAACTCTAGAATACGTTGATTACGGTCACTATATACATTTTGTGGTGATTATACGGTCACTTGCTCACGGTTTAGCATCGGATTGCACTATGTTGACCGGCCAAATAGTCTGCGTGGCACCATGTTGACTAGTTAAATTCACCATGTTCCTTGTGGGTCCCACCTGTCAGTTCACATAGGAAAAAGGTAAGATAAACACAAATTTACGTAGGCGCGACAAGACTCCAACCCGTGCACGGTAATCACCCGGTTGTGTATGTGTCTGTTAGGGCCTGATATGTGCGCATGCACGTGTAGGTTGAGCACATGAGCGTGAGAGTGTGTGTTGGCCGTGTGGTGTGTGCATGCACGCATGCGAATGTGTGTGTGTGTATGAGTGTTGCGTGCGTGCGTGGCTACATGTGTACTTGCGAGTGTTGCGTGCGTGCGTGGCTGCATGTGTTCGTGTGAGTGTTGCGTGCATGCAGTTCGTGTGCATGCATGCGTGTGTGTATAATCACCACACCAGCTCTTGTGTGTTAAAACAGACGGCTCAGCATACCAATACAAGGCCACCTTGTCCCCTATGCCCGCGGTCATGACTTCAAACCACCATCCAATATTTTTTTTGTCGTTTGTTTTCATTCTTACTAGCAAGATGCCCGTGCGTTGCACGTAACATCAAGATGAATTTGTATGACTAGTTTATCTTGTGAGAGAAAAGGATGAACGAGGGAAGGCCTTATTTGCAAATGTGGAGAGGTGTGTGGGTACCTTTTTGCAAAATTGCCATAGTTTCCTTCCTATCCATCAGATATAAATTGGACGGCCTATATTGCAGGATGGCAGGCACGCCATCATCACAAACTCCGTGTGGATGGCGGGGGAGGTTTCTTATTTTTAGAGGACATTGGCCTGGTGGTTTGCTAACATGCAGTCCCACGTGTCAGTGCTTTACCAAGCCGATCCGCGTCCCACATGAGGCAGAACAACAACATAAGCAACCCGTGGTTAACTTGAGGAAGATGAGGAAGAAGCGGATTCAGCAACGAGTGAAATGATGGTTGCTTTGTCCCTCCAACTTCTTTTTTAGCATTATTACTTAGTCCCTCCAACTTAACTATGGAAAAGGTGCAGCTTTGTGATTTGCCGCCTCATTGCACATTACTACACCGACGCCATGACTGGGTTGCTTCACCCCTGCTGCTCTGCACTGTATTTCGGCATGGCACGTGGACCCGGTAGCTTGATGTCCCACATGTCGACGAAAGGGACTAGAACATTTAGGAAAGCGAGCGCTCCACTCTTACGATGGAGGAGTACACGACACGGCGGCCCAGTGAACTATCACTTGTACTGTATAGTACTATAGTTTTGATGTTTCGCACGATCCATCAATACAAACCCGATTAAACAGGAAAGGGCGGGATTTTTCTCGGGCGGTAGATGATACTGGCCATACATTTCAAAGGCAATTTTAATGTATGCAAAATGAATAATTAAATAACAATA
>NW_021283028.1:0-1743 GCF_002162155.2 Triticum dicoccoides
AACACTCACTCTTTTTTGGGTGTAATATATGGTCGCCCAGAAAATACCAAAGGAAGTAGCTTGTCGTTTGAATATCCCAAGCACGGACTGGTGGGACTACAGTTTGGCAAACAACGCTTCACTATCTAGGACCGAGTATGACGAACAATCACATGATGTCTGCATCTTGATTAACATGGATACAATAAATTTCTCCTAAAAACAGGACTTGAGGTTGGTATGGATGTCCTGCTTACATTCAAGATGAACGTTGGCAATGATCTGTACATGATAGTTTGCTTCGATGACATCTGAGAGGTTTATAGGTCCTAATTGAGGTTGTCTTCAGTTCATTAGTTTTTATCTCTGCTATGTTAGCTCTTTTGTGAGGGTCCAGTTTGCTGACCACCTTAGAAGAAACACGCACTTAGATCAAAAGATTTTCTTATGTTAGGAGGTTTCCATCCAATCTTCTGAAGATAGTTTGTTAATATATGTGATCATGTACCATGTGTTCCATTGCATATGACAACTTTGTATTGGACATATGTGGCCAAAGATCTATACTGAAACATCTTGAGAAATCATCAGGGAGAATACTATGAATGAGAATGGACTAAGAAATTGTGATACACCTTCCTTTAGGTGCATTTTCATTCAGATGGTGATCCAGGTTTCTTGGAGCAGTACATGCTAATCACCAATTTGTTTTCTGATCTTTTTAGTACAAGGCTTTACCAAACTATCAATTGAAGTGCAGGTCAACCAAGACTTCATATACATAGGCTGAAAGATGAAAACTAAAGACCATGGAGAAGATCACACCATCTTTATCCTAGGAAAAACAACTGCATGGTCACTTGACTTTACAGACAACACGCTGCACTATTAACTTTGGTTTAATTGATCGACAATGCGTCTTTGTTATTAGTTATATACTAAGGAACATGCCTATGAGTATATACTTAGGCTATGTGTGAGACCAGATTGTTAACATAATACTCTTAGTGAACCCCTAATTTATGTTGTCCCTATGCTTTGGGAGGTTGCAGCTGACATCCTCGACAAAAATACCTCCTTAACAATCGTTCCCGCTTTTCTTTACTTGAAATTGTTTCTCTGCTCTAGGTGCAAGGATCTGGGATAGGTGTATTTAGTTCTGCAATGGCGATGACACATGTAAATTAAACCATTTGTTGTTTGTATGTTGGATCTTCCTAAAAACCAGATGATGTATTTTTCACAGGAAATAAACTTTGTATTGTCAAACTTAGTTGAATAACTCCCAGATTTTATCTACTTCACTGTTTTTGTGACACTCATAGGCTGTTTGATAATAGGCCTAAAAACCTAGATGTCTGATAATAGGCCTAAAAACCAAGATGTTTGATAATAGGCCTAAAAACCAAGATAAACTGATGTTTTCACACCTTTGCTTTGCATCTGTTTTGACCAGAAGAAATTGCTTACAGAGTACCTTTCTTACAAAACCTTTCCTCTGCAATTGTATTAAGTTACTTTTGATACCAAACTTTTGTTCTAACCTCATTAGCAAACCTGATGACCTGATCCAATTACTTACCTGTGTAAAGTGCAAACTTGTGTGCTCACTACCTATTCTTCTCTTACTGGAGATGCATTCACCTGCGTTCCATTCAAGAAACAGATAGATGTTACTAATTCTATCCATGGTGATTGCAGGCATAGTTAACTTATCCTTTGTGTAGTATGATTATTATACACACTCTTTTCATTTCTGTTTTC
>NW_021283029.1:0-1803 GCF_002162155.2 Triticum dicoccoides
CAGTTTGCTAGGGAAGGTGGGTTAGAGGCTTGACATGGCAATATGGGAGGCATGATATAGCAAGTGGTAGGTACCGCGGCATAGCAATAGAGCGAACAACTAGCAAGCAAAGATAGAAGTGATTTCGAGGGTATGGTCATCTTGCCTACAAAGTTCTCCGAGTTGACATAAGCTTGATCCTCGTAAGCATACTCAACGGGTTACTCGATCACGTAATCGTCTCCCGGCTCTACCCAAAGCAAGAACACACGCAAGGGAAAACAACAATCAACCACAGTGCAATGCGCAAGCAACATGATGCAAAACATGGCATGATATGCGGGATGTGATATGCAATGCATATGCATGCTCCGGAAGGAAAAGATTGAACCAGGCCTCAACATGGCAAACCAAGAGTGCCGCTGGAAAGATGAGTTGATTTCGGTCGAAATTGATATAAAGATCACCGGAATCGGATGCACGGTTTGCAAATGGCAAGCAAAACAAGAATGGCACCATTCTGCGATTAACAACATGATGCCAACTAGAATGCAACAAGAAACTAAGCTACTGCACTCCAACATAACAACAAAGCACATGGCAGTGATCTACTCAAGATGCTTGACAAAAGATGAACACTGAGCTAAGGCTAAAACACACAATAGCAGGTTCAAACAAGCATGGCAAAAGTGCAAAAGTATCAACATCACAGACTTTGTGAAAATACTAACATGTCAGGAATTAACATCAGGAAGCAATGTTTAGAGCAAGATAACAACATGCTACAGGAACGTAATATAGCAATACAAAGGCATGTCATGAATCTAATCAAAGCATAGAACAAAAGTCCCTTACTGACCATAAGCTAAAAAGGATCAGAAGATAAGATGGCACCCATGTAAACGTAGCAAGTTTCATTAACAGATTCAGACTTAGCAGAAAACTGGACATGGCATCAACAGAATTATGAAGGCATAAAAATAACAGCAGGGAAATGACTTAGTGGAATTCTAAGTCCCTGAAATCAACAATATCACGAGAGCTACTTTGTATGCATGTGCTAGTCACCACATTGATCACAAAAATACATGGCATACACACCTGTAAAGATGGCATGACAAAGCCCAAAACACATGTAGAGCTCATGCCCATATGCAGCACACAATAATCATGGCAAAAATGACAAATGCTCATAATATTCTAAGAATCAGCACCTAACATTTTATAGAACTCTTGCATCAACAATTTGAGCATCAAGATGGACTCAAACAAGCATGGCACAAAGGAACAAAATGAAAGCACATCATGAAAAACATTTTGATATATCATATGCACAAAATGGAGCTACGGTGACAGAGTTATGATGCGATGAACAGAGCTTCAGAATGTATAAAAACATGACTTAGAGGAAAAAAACACGGGTCAACCCTAGAGAGGATCTGGATCTGGGCGCGGATTCCGAGGTTCGCTGGAGCTGCTGGCCGGAGTGGAAGAAGGAGGCGGCCGGATCTGCGTCGAGGAGGGAGAGGACGGCGGCCGGAGTTGACGAAGCTCGCCGGCGAGGCGAGGAGGAGGCCGGGGGCGTCGCTGGCGCCCGGATCTGGCGCCGGAGAGGTGAGGCGGCGCGGGTGTGAAGGAGCGGTGGCGCTCTCGGGACCCTGATTCTAAGTCACACCGATCTAGCCTGTAACACCTCATATCACTTTGCGGCCTCACGCACGGTATTCCCACGGGTGTCGCCTTACCATGGCCCGGGACCGTTTGCGCCTTTTGGCTCACGTATATGATAGTATCGCTAGCATCCATATGACAGAGAACCCGGTC
>NW_021283030.1:0-1589 GCF_002162155.2 Triticum dicoccoides
CGCGGTTCGTCAATCGTGGAAATCACACCGGGGCCCCAAAACAGTGAGTGTTGATGACCGGCACCTAAACGCACCTTGGGGTTCAACAACTATGGAAATCGCTTTGGGACCCTAAATGGTGAGTAATAGCCCACGAATCGCGTCAGAATTGGCCAAAACTGTGAGTGTTGACGACAGACACGCAAACGCACTCCAGGGATTGTCAATCGTGGAACTCGCTCTGGGACGCCCAAACGGTGAGTAATAGTGCACAAAACGGACAAGAATTGGCCAAAATTGTGAGTGTTTATGACCGACACGTAAACGCACCCCGAAGTTCGTCAATCGTGGAAATCACTTCGAGACCCCAAAAGTAAGTAATAATGCAAGAAATGGGCCAAAATAGGCCCAAAGTGCACTTGTCGATGATCGACACGTAAGCGCACCATGGGGTCAAACAACCGTGGAAATCACTTCGGGGCCCCAAAATGGTGAGTAATAGTCCATGAGACGGGCCAGAATAGGCCAAAACTGTGAGTGTTGATGACCGACACGTAAACGGACCTTAGGGTTCAACCACTATGGAATCGCTTCGGGACCCCTAAATGATGAGTAATTGTCCACGAATCGCGTCAGAATTGGCCAAAACTGTGAGTGTTGGCGACAGAGACGCAAGCGCACCCCGGGGATTGTAAATCGTGGAAATCGCTCTGGGACGCCAAAACGGTGAGTAATAGTACACAAAACGGACCAGAAATTGGCCAAAATTGTGAGTGTCATTGACCGACACGTAAACGCACCACGGGGTTCGTGAATCGTGGAAATCACGCTTGGACCCAGAAACAGAGTAATAGTCCAAGAAACGGGCCAGAATCGGCCAAAACTGCGAGTGTTGATGACCGACACGTAAATGCACCCTGTAGTTCGTTAACCGTGGAAATCACTCCGGGGCCCCAAAACAGTGAGTAATAGTCCATGAAACAGGCCAGAATCATCCAAAACCGTGAGTGTTGATGACTAACACGTAAGTGCGCCTTGGGGTTCAACAACTATGGAAATCACTTCAGGACCAGAAAACGGTGACTAAAAGTCCACAAAACGCGTTAGAATTGGCCAAAACTATGAGTGTTCATAACCGACACGTAAGCGCACCCGGGGGTTCGTTAATCGTGGAAATCATTCTGGGGCCCCAAAACAGTGAGTAATTGTCCACGAAAAGGGCCAGAATTGGCCAAAACTACTAGTATTGATGACCGACATGTAAACGCACCCCGCGGTTCGTCAATCGTGGAAATCACACCGGGGCCCCAAAACAGTGAGTGTTGATGACCGGCACCTAAACGCACCTTGGGGTTCAACAACTATGGAAATCGCTTTGGGACCCTAAATGGTGAGTAATAGCCCACGAATCGCGTCAGAATTGGCCAAAACTGTGAGTGTTGACGACAGACACGCAAACGCACTCCAGGGATTGTCAATCGTGGAACTCGCTCTGGGACGCCCAAACGGTGAGTAATAGTGCACAAAACGGACAAGAATTGGCCAAAATTGTGAGTGTTTATGACCGACACGTAAACGCACCCCGAAGTTCGTCAATCGTGGAAATCACT
>NW_021283031.1:0-1344 GCF_002162155.2 Triticum dicoccoides
ACTTACAGGGACAGGCATTCATGACCCAGCTTCGAACGTGTCGGTCATCAGCAAGTGGGTCCGGGCTGTAGCACTGGGCTAGCAGGACTCCGGTAAACCGGGCTGTAGCGGGCTAACAGGACTCCGGTACTCAAAGCGTGACATTTCCCCGAAGGGACAGACACCGGAACGAAGAAGGACACATGCCGGCCAGCCTAAGTGTTCCAGAGCAGTAGCAAGCTACCATGGCTCAGTGGTAACACTAGGAGACATTTCCCGGTAAGAGAGGCTACTAAAGATAAACAACTAGATAGTCAGATCCCACACATACCAAGCATTTTAATAACATACACACAATATGCTCGATATGTGCAATACAACATGGCATCACAAAATGACTCTACGACTCAAGTAGTTTATTCAATAGGCTCCGAGGAGCGAGACATTACAAACATGGGTCTCATGACCCAACAATCAGAGCATACAAGTCAAGGCACAAGCGGAAGCTATCATGTCTGAGTACAGACATCTATAAATGAAAAAGGCTGAGAAGCCTGACTATCTACCCGATCCTGCCGAGGGCACAAGATCGTAGCTGAGGTATCAAGCTAAACGTCGAAGTCCACGCGGAACTACTAGCGAGACCGAAGTCTTTCTGCAAAAACATAAAATAGGCAAACGTGAGTACAAATGTACCCAGCAAGACTTACATCAGAACTAACTACATATGCATCATTATCAACAAAGGGGATGGTGGGGTTTAACTGCAGCAAGCCAGCTTTGACTCGGTGGCTATCCTGAACTACGACTGCGAGTAACTCTTTTGAGGTGGCGCACACGAGTCCACATATTCACCATATCAATACACCACTATGGATCCGCTCCCGTCTCCCTACGAGACCGCCATCCATAGCACTCACGCTTATCTTGCGTATTTTAGAGTATCCACTTTCACTTGTCTATGAACTGATATAAGCAACCCAGAAGTCCTTTTCCGCGGACACGGCTATTCGAATAGATTAGGTTAACCCTGCAGGGGTGTACTTCTTCACACACGCTCTCACCACTTACCGCCGTTTACACGACATGTACTCGGCAACCTTCAAGCGGAAGCCCAACGTGGGTGTCGGCCATGACCTACCTAATCACCTAAGTCTCTAGTCCAGGTTTATCGCCTATTCGGGTTCCATCCATGAGGAGATCCGGCCGGAGTTTCGCTCACAGCCCCAAACGATGTGAACAGGGTTCCCGAGACACCAAACGGGCGCCCGGTACACCGTGCCACGTGCCTACCGCATCACAGCCCACCCCTACGGTCAGCGCTGCCCACGGCCTCCAGCATACTACAAACACCAGAAACTACTT
>NW_021283032.1:0-1069 GCF_002162155.2 Triticum dicoccoides
CTACCTGGTCCTTATTCTCGGAGCACCAATTTTCGACGATGAACTAACCTTACGTCGATCCTCATCGTCATATCATTTCGCCTTGAACAACAAGCTTGGTTTCGAGTTTGTGTCGTACCCTTGGTTCCAATAACCTTTCACTTCATCATTACTTGACTTGATGTCGTTACCGATCGATTACATCTTCATGAACTCTCGCGACAAAGGTGTCGTGATCATCAACATTCTGAGCTCATCCAGGATATCAATTGAATTCATGATGAGACATACCATCCTTGCCCTCGATGAATGGTATTATCGTCGACCACTTTATTGCCCTCCCACCAACACAAGCTTGTTCATGTTTGGTGTTATACCTTGAGTTCCTTGCTATCCAGCAATTGTTCTTCTTTACCTTGGAGTATTACCTTTATGTCAAGAATGTTCTGAGATTTGTTCCACCTCTTGAGAATTCTTGACATAGAAATACTTCTCACCATCACCATTCTATCTTGGTCCCCGTGTTAATTCCAACAAGTGAACGGTGTTGTTTGGATTCTTTCCTTCTAGCAACCCTATTTTTTTTTGAAGTTAATGGTCGAAAGTTCATTCTTAGGCTATTGACTATTGAATCACCATTCTGACATTGGTCGTGCAACCCAACCCATATTTCGGGTGCACCTTTCAACCAATGTTTAATTGTGTATGTTTTCCTCGAGCATACATTTTATACCATTTGATCTGACAAATGTCATCTTCTTGTTCACATTATTGTGGAAATCCATCTTTTGAAAATCTCAATGAATTGTCGCTGAGTCAATCAGCCACCTCCTCACCTCTCCTTGGTTTAATGATGAACTATTGTTTCAGGAACCCGCTCCCATAGTTCATTTCCCGAGAATCTTGCAATGCCATTTCAATGATTTGTGTTGCGCCTTTTCTCCTCGGACATCCTGAGTCTGAGGCATCATGACACCAATTGGATCTGAATCTCGGTCAGATATGATGGTTGGGACAACTTTCCAAGAGTTATGACGTTGATCCTTTGATGACCCGGTAACATGATGTCATGCCTAGCACCCCCCCCCCC
>NW_021283033.1:0-1061 GCF_002162155.2 Triticum dicoccoides
TATCGTTGTATCGTATTCTTAATTTCGCATGTGATCCTAAAAAAACTTAATTTTGCATGTGTTCTTGATCTCCTATTTGATTAAGTTTGATCTCGCCGAGGCTAGGTTAGCATGACATTATTTGTCTCTAGAGCTCTAGGCTATATTGTTAAGGCTGGTCATAATGAGAGTATCATACATAGTAGTATCATGAATGCCAAATAGATAATTTAGCTGAGGTGGTATAGAATTATAAATGAAGAAATAGAGGGATGAGTATCATAATTAATGTTATGCTACTCAGCATCATGCATGGCAGTAAGTAAGGTAATCTATGACACTAAAGCCTTGTTTGGTAGCAAGGGGACACTAAGGCCTTGTTTGGTAGTAAGGGGGATAACACCCAGGGCCACAAGCCCCGAGGGGTTATTTTCACATGCACATGAGATTCCCCACCAATCACAGGGAAAATTTCTGCAACCATTTGGCAACAGGCAACAGGGGGAGGAAACCCCTACCACCGAAGCAACCAGAAATTAGAAAGGCAAGAATCAGAGAACTTCATTGAGAATCAGCATAATTTTCGAATTTTCTTCTGTTTAGAAAAAAATCAAATACTTCTAAATATTTTCAAAAAATCACAACACTAAAAACTTGTCATAAAAATCAGTAGTTCCAAACATGCAGAATAATAATAATAACTCAAGAACATAATTACTCATTATTGCATCTTGTAGCATTAATCATACATGTCATACATAAAATTTTCTGTCTTACACATGAGATTCTCTACCACCAAGCAAATGTACTAGCGTATACAAAGACTCGGCTCCATTACTCTCTTCAAGCATAACTAAGTCATTACATAACATACACTATATACAATACTTAAAATCACACTATTCATTATAGTGTCCTAATTTATGCAACCATTGCTCTGACATCTTGAGTTTCCAGTGTACTGCAAAACAAGATTTTACGCTCAGTGATAGAGAAATCACATTATATAGCGTTATCAGCAAATAAAACAAGCTCATTGCTGTTGGAGCTTTTTCGAAACCGTTTCTATGCAGAGTCATGCT
>NW_021283034.1:0-942 GCF_002162155.2 Triticum dicoccoides
AAAGGTCCAATGTAACGAGGAGCCAATTTGCCTTTGATACCGAAACGATGGGTTCCCTTCAGAGGGGTGACCCGAAGATAAGCCTTCTCGTCAACCTCGAAAGTCATAGCCTTATGTTTTCGGTCATATTGACTCTTTTGACGGGATTGGGCTGTTTTCAACTTTTCACGAACGATGCGAACTTGTTCTTCTGCTTCCTGAATCATATCCGGGCCAAAGAATTGTCTTTCCCCGGTCTCTGACCAGTTAAGGGGTGTTCGACACCGTCGTCCATAAAGAACTTCAAAAGGGGCTTTACCCAAGCTAGATTGATAGCTGTTGTTGTAAGCGAATTCGGCAAATGGAAGGCACTTCTCCCAGTCCATTCCGAATGAGATAACAGAGGCTCGAAGCATGTCTTCTAGAATCTGGTTGACGCGTTCCACTTGACCACTCGACTGAGGGTGGAAAGCGGTGCTAAAGGAGAGACGGGTCCCCATAGCATTTTGGAAACTTTCCCAAAATCGAGAGGTGAAAAGACTTCCTTGATCCGAGTTAATTTCCAAAGGAACACCACGGAGAGACACTATACGGGAGATGTATAAGTCTGCCAGCTGACTAGCGGTTATACTCTCACGAACAGGTAGGAAATGGGCTACTTTGGAAAGACGATCGACAACGACGAAGATAGCATTATTCCCTCTCTTGGTCCTGGGAAAACCGGTAATGAAATCCATACCAATTTTATCCCATTTCCATTCAGGAATAGCTAAGGGTTGAAGGGTGCCAGCAGGCCGTTGATGCTCTGCTTTTACACGACGACAGACATCGCAATTAGCAATATACTGAGCAATTTCTCTCTTCATCCTAGTCCACCAGAACCTCTGGCGTAGGTCCTGATACATCTTAGTACTACCGGGATGAATGGAGAGAGGAGATTCATGAGCTTCCTTAAGGATCAAT
>NW_021283035.1:0-4737 GCF_002162155.2 Triticum dicoccoides
AAAAGGCTCTGCTACTTCGTCCTCGACCCGCTCACCGAGTCACGCCCCGCTGAACGCCCTCGAACACCAACCACGCCATTATCTTCAACCTCGGTCCGCCGAGATCGTGAAAGTGCAACTATCCCTGGGTGGTTTTGGTAGTGATTAACAACATATAGCTTATTGAACAAATGCCATTTCAAGATAAATATTTCAGGAAAGTTCAATGATTGGCATGGCATGGATTTGGATTGTGGACCCCTGAAAATGCTAAGGACAAAGGATTGGCTCAAGCTCTAAAGTTCAAGACTCTACATTTTCTATTTCGGTGATCCAAGATCACATTGAGTCCATAGGAAAGCCAGTACTATTAAAAGGTGATGAGGTGTTTCTTAGTGGCTTGCTTGGAAAAACTTCTTAGTGATATGCTCCAAAAGCCCTCAACCACTTTCTCATATCCACATATGTCCCAAACCAAAAGTCAAAGCCGAACCCACCAATTTGATCTATCCAGCGCCACCGAGTTCATTTGACATAGCCACTACCAGAAACCCTAGTCACTTCGGTTCCACCGATTGGGATCTCGGTCTCACCGAGATGGGATTGAAAACTCTCTGTCTCCCTTCGTAACTTTTCGGTCCAACCGAAATGAGCGATCGGACCCACCGAGTCTACAATACAAACTCCATTTTCCTTTTCGTAACGTTTTGGTCTAAATGAGATGAGCGAATCGGTCCCACCGAGTTTGCCTGACCAACTCCCTGGTTTGTTTATTACCAAAGTCGGTCCCACCGAGTTTGTGTAATCGGCCAAACCAAGATTACGTTATGCCCTAACCCTAATGATATCGGTCCCACCGAGTTGACGCGTCGGTCCCTCCGAAATGCGTAACGATCATATTATGAACTAAATCGGTTTGACCGAGTTTTCTGATTCGGTCCCACTGAGTTTGGTGAATTTTGTGTAATGGTTAGATTTTGTGTGGTGGCTATATATACCCCTCCACCCTCTCCTCATTCCTGGGGAAGCTATCAGAACGTGCCTACACTTCCAGCATTCATTTTCTGAGAGAGAACTACCTACTCATGTGTTGAGGCCAAGATATTCCAATCCAACCATATGAATTTTGATCTCTAGCCTTCCCCAAGTTGCTTTCCACTCAAATCATCTTTCCACCAAATCCAATCCTATGAGAGAGAGTTGGGTGTTGGGGAGACTATCATTCGAAGCACAAGAGCAAGGAGTTCATCAACAACACACCATCTATTACCTTTTGGAGAGTGGTGTCTCCTAGATTGGTTAGGTGTCACTTGGGAGCCTCCTACAAGATTGTGGAGTTGAACCAAGGAGTTTGTAAGGGCAAGGAGACCGCCTACTTCATGAAGATCTACCCTAGTGAGGCAAGTCCTTCGTGGGCGATGGCCATGGTGGGATACACAAAGTTGCTTCTTCGTGGACCCTTCGTGGGTGGAGCCCTCCGTGGACTCGCGCAATCGTTACCCTTCATGGGTTGAAGTCTCCATCAACGTGGATGTACGATAGCACCACCTATTAGAACCTTGCCAAAAACATCTGTGTCTCCAATTGCATTTGCACACTCCAATCCCATCCCTTTACCTTCTTGCAAGTTGCATGCTTTACTTTCCTCTCCTCATATACTCATTTCATACTTGCTTGAACCGTGTCTTGATTGCTTGACTTGTGCTAAATTGCAAAAATCTGCCAAGAACTAAAATTGGGAAAAGGATAAGTTTTTATTTGGTCAAGTAGTCTAATCACCCCCCTCTAGACATACTTTCGATCCTACAATTGGTATCAGAGCATTGGTCTCAATTTGCCTTGATTTCCATAGCTTTTGGTGATCATAGCCTTGGTTTCACAACCTAGGAGAGTATGGCGTCTAGCGAGGGAAATTACCACCATAGAGGTCCTTTGATGGTACAAATTTTGCTAGTTGGAAGCATAAGATGAAAATGAATATTCTTGGACATAACCCCGCCGTTTGGGCTATTGTGTGTATTGTCTTGCAAGGTGAATTCTTCGATGGGATAGAATCAAACCGTGAAGCTACTGCGGAAGAGTTGAAGATGATGCAATACAACGCTCAAGCTTGTGATATCCTCCTCAATGGATTATGCCCTGAAGAATTCAACAAAATCAACCGCCTTGAGAATGCAAAGGAAATTTGGGATATTTTGATTGATATGCACGAAGGTACCGACTCCGTCAAGGAATCCAAATTGTATGTGCTTCGAAGTTAACTTGACAAGTTCAAAATGAAGGATGGTGAAGGTGTCGCTGAAATGTAATCTAGGCCCACTCTCATCACAAATGAGATTGCCGGCTTAGGAAGTGAAGACATGACCGATAGATTCATCATCAAGAAGATCCTAAGAGCCTTGGTTAGAAAATATGATACCGTGTGCACATTGATCCAAATGATGCCCAACTACAAAGATCTTAAGCCAACGGAAGTCATTGGAAGAATTGTTGCTCATGAGATGTCACTCAAGGATAAGGAAGAGCTTCACAACAAGTCAAGTGGTGCTTACAAAGCCTCATGTGATGCTCCTACATCATCAAGTGAGAAACAAACCTTCAATGAGGAATTGAGCCTAATGGTGAAAAACTTTAACAAGTTCTACAAGAGTAGAAGCAAGGAAAGAAGTTCCAAGTCAAGGTCCTACAACGACAAAAGATCTTCGAGTTGTGAACGTAATTGCTACAATTGGGGAAGAACCGGACACTACCCCAACGAGTGTAAGGCTCCCTACAAAAGGAGAGAAGATTCACCTAAAAGAAGAAGTAGAAGAGAAGAATCACCACCAAGAGAGAGAAGGAGTAGAGATGATCGTTATGAACGAAGAACCTCCTAGAGAAGCAAGGATTCGGAAAGGAAGGAAAAATCATCAAAGAGCTACACAAAGCGAAGACATGAAGCTCATGTTGGTGAATGGGTATCCGGCTCCGACCCTGACCATCACTCCGAGAGAAGTTATCACTCTGACTCCGAATATACTCAAGATGAAGGTGTTGCCGGTCTAGCACTTGTGTCAACCAACTCGTATGACATATTTGACTCACTAAATGAAGGAATTGGAAGATGCTTCATGTCTAAAGGCCCAAAGGTATCACACCCTGAGTATGTTGATTTCAATAGTGATGAGGATGACTTGTTAGGTCATGATGATTTACTTGTTGACAACTCTAGTGATGAATACTATGATGAAACGTCAATTAATCATGCTAATCAAGATAAAACGAATGACAATGATAAGGAGAAGATTGAGCGTCTAACTAAAGAACTAAACACTCTTAAGTTAGCTCATGAAACTACCTTGGAAGATCATCAAGAACTTTTAAAGACTCATGAGAAGTTACGCTTTGAAAAGCTCAACCTTGAGCAAGAGCATGAGTTTTAAAGGCAATCAATGAGGATCTTCGCAAGAAAAGTTCTTCTTACATTGCCAAGCGTTTACTCCTATCTACTTACATGCCACAAGTAAAATCTACTAGCAACAATAGTAAGAAAGATTCTTCTTCTAGTAGTAACAATAATCATGCTAAATCCAATGTTGTTGCTTCTAGTAGTTCTCTTGATTCCACTAATGATTATCTTAGACAAGTTACACTTGAGCAAGAAAATATCTTATTGAAGGGAATTATAGAGAAATGTGTTTACAAGAGCCTTGCCGGAAGTAAGCAATTTGAGGAGATTGTACGCAAGGAAGGAAAGCACCGGAAGAATCAAGGTGTTGGTTTTGAATGAAAGTTCAATGCCAATGGAGTTGAGTGGGAAGAAGATCAATACCCCAAGACAAAGTTTGCTCCTCAACGAGAGAAGTATGATCCTACTTCTTTTCAAGGGACACAAGCTCAAGATGATCTTCCACCACAAGACCACAAGCAAAAGGGCAAGGACAAGAGATTGATGCATTTGAAGAAGCTCCAAGGCCTTGGTCAAGTGGGTTCCCAAGACTACATCAAGTGTACTTCATCAAGTACGACTACAACTCCAAGGATTTTCATTAAGATGATGTGGATCCCAAAGAAGAAGAACTATACAGTTCTTGAGGGTGACTCCGCCAACACACTTCACTCATATCATATTGGCAAGGACAAGTGCAATCAACTTCCACATCTTGCACTAGTTCAAGGAGTCACAAACCCTCTTGTTGGTAAGACAAGGGACAAGGTAACATAATGCTTTTATGGACATCATCTTGTGTGTGCTTCACTCTATGTTTATGTATATCCTTGTTTGTTCCTTGTGGGACTAACCCGTATAGGTATTCAAAGTGCAACTCACTCCAATGGATTGCTCCCAAAGATCTACATCAACATTGAGCATCCACATCTTCAACACCTACATGAAGTCATCATCGACAAAACCCAAGGTTAGTTCATCTCTCTTAGGGGGGATATCACATCTAGGGGAGCTTTACTCTAAGAATTGAGCTAAAGCAACTCTAATGATGTGAACACAACAATGCTTTATGTAAAAGTGGTAACCCCACTTGTGCTTAAATGATGAGTATGACCTATGATCAAATGTTCTCATTTGACTCCTAAGTCAATATACTCATATATAGATGACCTAGTCATCGCAAATTGCTTGATAGATGCTAGAATGATTGTGCATGCTTTGCCACATATTTCATTTGCCATTTTATTGTGAGCATGTTGGTCACATATGTTACTCATTCGAGGACATCCACTTGTTGTTTTGATTGTTTGGCTCTTTCTCTTTTGCCAAGT
>NW_021283036.1:0-1763 GCF_002162155.2 Triticum dicoccoides
TTTTTTTTTGCGAAAAATCACTATAATGGCGAGTGTCTCAAAACTCTTCCTAGGCCAAACTGACAGGATGTGCACGAAATTTTTTCGACCAATTTTTTTTTCGACTGCCCGGACCCAAAAACTGGAAACGGGTCAAAAAAACTTCCTATAATGGCACCTGTCTCAAAACACTCAGAAACACCTAAAAATAGGATAGCCAGAAATTTTTTCGAAAAATGCGTTTTCAAAAAATTTTGTGCCTAAACGGAGGGTGGTTACCGGACTCTTTTTTTCCGAAACCTACTCCGGCAAGGAAACACGAATCGGAATCTAGATGGATCTCGAAAACAAACCTAATATGACAAGAACTCGGATTGGTGGTGGATATATGGTAGTAGATGGCAGCGGTGGTGGTATATGACAGCGGTGGTGGTATATGGATACGGATTCGAAGCGGTGGCGGATAAGCGGCGGTGGTAGATGGCAGGGGCGATGATGATGGTGCGGCAGCGGCGTGACAACTTATGACCAGAACTCGAAACTCTAAAAGACTAGACTCTAAGACCAGCAACTAGACACGACGATGCAACCGCAAATTCAACAAAGCGAAACCCTAAAAAGATTATGCAAAGGTTCAGATTGGTTCGGATATGATGAACTAACCCTAATTTTTTTGTGGCTTTTTCGTGGACTGTAGGTATGAAGAACAGACTCGATCTAAACTACGAAAAACTGTAAAATCTCATCGAGCAACCTGGAAATCTGATACCACTTGATAGAGGCAAAGGTGTCCCGTCTTTCGATGAGATGATGGATATCGCTTTGGTGGCAGTCGACTTTGACGATCCGACTACGAACGTGCGAGGAAGTCGCGCCTTAGCAATCGCTAAACCAACTCCGAGAGGTTATTGACCACGCCGGAGCACGATCAACCTGACCACGAGGGTCTATTTCCTGCGAGCAAATGAAGAACAAGCAAGAAACTGAGATTGCAATCTGGATATTGCGAATATAAGATGAAAGCTTTATTGATCAAGGTGGGGTTCTGTGACACCTTTGTCTGGTCGTTGAACACAAACGAAGTACGCGAAGTTGCAGCTATGGCGAACTTTTAATCTAAACAAAACCCAAAGTCTAAACGATGCCCTAAGGGCTGTATATATGGAGGAAGAGGGGGGAATTTCGTGACCCTTGGTGGAGGGGTCCGAAATCATCCCTATCTCTTGTTTCCCCACACATACGGACTCTAAAAATAGCCTATACATATGTATTCCGAAATTACATGGGCCTGGCCCAATAATAAGGTGACGCAGCACCTATAATAGCCTCGGGACGAAATTTATGAAGTGACATCTTGTATATTTCGTCCAAGGCTTCATGCACCCATTATGGTGGCTTCAAAGTCCTGAAATCATCACTTGTAACTCCGTTCTTGTTCCCCTTGCGCATGACATCATCTCCATGCTTGTTCTTAATCCAATGTTCATCCTTCTCCAAGCTAGGCCCTTCATTTGTAAGCAAAACAAATGTATCCAATTTAGGCAGCATCATATTCTCATGAACATTAGAATCATTACCAAGAAACGAAAGTACCTGGTAATTTAGTTGGCGTGCGCGAGCTCTAGTAATTGGTCCAGTATTTATAGCAGCAGGGGCTGTGGGTGTAACAATTGTATTGATGTCCTCATCATCCTCCCCTTCTTGAAATGAAGTCATCCTCGACGGAAGTTCATCTTCCTCACCCAAATAAGGCTTCAAATCTGCAATGTTAAAAGTGGGACTAA
>NW_021283037.1:0-1750 GCF_002162155.2 Triticum dicoccoides
CTTTACTGAATCTTGTCATGAAAGATCCGTTTTCTGGCCTTCCTAGTGAAGATGCCGCTACCCATCTAAACAACTTTGTTGATTTGTGTGATATGCAAAAGAAGAAAGATGTGGATAATGATATTGTTAAACTTAAGCTATTTCCGTTTTCGCTTAAAGATCGTGCTAAAGCTTGGTTTTCGCCTTTGCCTAAAAATAGTATTGATTCATGGAATAAGTGCAAAGATGCTTTTATCTCTAAGTATTTTCCTCCCGCTAAGATCATCTCTCTTAGAAATGATATTATGAATTTTAAGCAACTTGATCATGAATATGTTGCACAATCTTGGGAGAGGATGAAAGTAATGATACGTAATTGCCCTACACATGGTTTGAATTTATGGATGATTATACATAATTTTTATGTCGGATTGAATTTTGCTTCTAGAAATCTTTTAGATTCGGCCGCGGGAGGCACTTTTATGGAAATCACTTTAGGAGAAGCTACCAAACTCCTAGATAATAGTATGGTTAATTATTCTCAATGGCACACTAAAAGATCTACTAGTAAAAAAGTGCATGCAATTGAAGAGATTAATGTTTTGAGTGGAAAGATGGATGAACTTATGAAATTGTTTGCTAATAAGAGTGCTCCTACTGATCCTAATGATATGCCTTTGTCTACTTCGATTGAGAATAATAATGAATCTATGGATGTGAATTCTGTTAGTAGGAACAATTTTGATAATAACGCGTATAGAGGTAATTTTAATCCTAGGCCGTTTCCTAGTAATTCCTCTAATAATTATGGTAATTCTTACAACAATTCTTATGGATATTATAATAAGATGCCCTCTGATTTTGAATCTAGAATTAAAGAATTTATTACTTCACAAATGAGTTTCAATGCTTTGATTGAAGAAAAATTGGTTAAGATTGATGAGTTGGTTAGGAACGTGGATAGAATTTACCTTGATGTTGATTATTTGAAACTTAGATCTATTCCACCTAAGCATGATATCAATGAGTCTATCAAAGCCATGAGAATTTCCATTGATGAGTGCAAGGAAAGAACCGCTAGGATGCGTGCTAAGAAAGATTGCTCTGTGAAAGCGTGTTCTTCTAGTTTTCATGATAATATGGATGAAGATCTAAAGTGATTGATGTGTCCCCTATTAAATCTTTGTTTTGCAATATGAATCTTGATAATTATGGGACTAGAGACGAGTCAACTTTAGTTAAAAGACGTTCCAATGATTCGGAGTTTTTAGATCTTGATGCAAAAATTGTTAAAAGTGGGATTGAAGAGGTTAAAACTTTAAATAGCAAAGAACCCACTATCTTGGATTTCAAGGAATTTAATTATAATAATTTCTCTTTGATAGATTGTATTTCCTTGTTGCAATCCGTGCTAAATTCTCCTCATGCTTATAGTCAAAATAAAGCTTTTACTAAACATATCGTTGATGCTTTGATGCAATCTTATGAAGAAAAACTTGAGTTGGAAGTTTCTATCCCTAGAAAACTTTATGATGAGTGGTAACCTACAATAAAAATTAAAATTAAAGAACGTGAGTGTTATGCTTTGTGTGATTTGGGTGCTAGTGTCTCCACGATTCCAAAAACTTTGTGTGATGTGCTAGGTTTCCGTGATTTTGATGATTGTTCTTTAAACTTGCATCTTGCGGATTCCACCATTAAGAAACCCATGGGAAGAATTAATGATGTTCTTATTGTTGCAAATAGTAATTATGTGCCCGTAGATTTCATT
>NW_021283038.1:0-935 GCF_002162155.2 Triticum dicoccoides
CTCTCGCCCAAGCACGCTTAACTTCGGAGTTCTGATGGGATCCGGTGCTTTAGTGCTGGTATGATCGCATCCAACATGTTACCCCGGTCTTCGTCCCTTATCCTTGCCCCTCCCAGCTCCACTATAAAGACGATTGTACATTGCTTTGGCCGCTCCCTCTCAACTACGGAGACGAGTTTAACGCGGTTTCCACCCCTCCCTCTCAACCGCACCAGTGCACGCTTGCCGCGCCACAACGCCGACGCTGGACCCGTGAATCGTGAGCACCCAGCTATGACTTACCGCACTCGTGCAAAATAATAAAACACGGTAAATATATTACTTACACGTGCGTTTTGTTTTGCAAGCGGCGCGAAAAAAAATTAAAAAGGGAATGCAACACGAGGACTTCCCAGGAGGTCACCCATCCTAGTACTACTCTCGCCCAAGCACGCTTAACTTCGGAGTTTTGATGGGATCCGGTGCTTTAGTGCTGGTATGATCGCATCCGACATGTTACCCCGGTCTTCGTCCCTTATCCTTGCCCCTCCCAGCTCCACTACAAAGACGATTGTACATTGCTTTGACCGCTCCCTCTCAACTACGGAGACGAGTTTAACGCGGTTTCCACCCCTCCCTCTCAACCGCACCAGTGCACGCTTGCCGCGCCACAACGCCGACGCTGGACCCGTGAATCGTGAGCACCCAGCTATGACTTACCGCACTCGTGCAAAATAATAAAACACGGTAAATATATTACTTACACATGCGTTTTGTTTTGCAAGCGGCGCGAAAAAAATTAAAAAGGGAATGCAACACGAGGACTTCCCAGGAGGTCACCCATCCTAGTACTACTCTCGCCCAAGCACGCTTAACTTCGGAGTTCTGATGGGATCCGGTGCTTTAGTGCTGGTATGATCGCATCCGACATGTTACCCCGGTCTTCGTCCCTTATC
>NW_021283039.1:0-2283 GCF_002162155.2 Triticum dicoccoides
TCAAAATAATCAGTAAACGCATGAAAAATAACAAATGAAGTCAGAAAGGATTGTAAATTGATGATGTGGCTTTGAATGGTGCATTTTGAACACAGAAAAACAAGGGGGTTCAAATAAGTTTAAAAAAATGAAATCCCTTTGTAACAGATGAACTTCCGTATGAAACCCTGATACTTCGAAAGAGATTGTCCATTTTGTACACGAAGTATATCCAGTTTTTGCCGTAACCCTCTATACTTTCTCACACATGCTATGTGGGTGAAATGATGATACCATGCCAACTTGGAACCTTTTCAGAGTTTATTTCAAATGCTTTTCCATTTCATGGTCTTAAAGCTCAAAATATTCAGTAAATGCATGAAAAATAAAAAATGAAGTCAGAAAGGGTTGTAAATTGATGATGTGGCTGTGAATGGTGCATTTTGAACACAGAAAAACAAATGGAGTTCAAATAAGTTCAAAAAAATTTAAATCCCTTTGTAACAGACGAGTTTCCATATGAAATCCAGAGACTTCGAAAGAGATTGTCCGTTTTGTACACGAAGTGTATCCAGTTTTTGCCGTAACCCTGTCTACTTTCTCACACATGCTATGTGGGTGAAATGATGATACCATGCCAACTTGGAACCTTTTCAGAGTTCATTTCAAATGCTTTTCAATTTCATGGTCTTATAGCTCAAAATAATCAGTAAATGCATGAAAAATAAACAAATGAAGTCAGAAAGGGTTGTAAATTGATGATGTTGCTTTGAATGGTGCATTTTGAACACAGAAAAACAATGGAGTTCATATAAGTTCAAAAAAATTGAAATCCCTTTGTAACAGACGAGTTTCCGTATGAAATCCAGATACTTCGAAAGAGATTGTCCTTTTTGTACACGAAGTGTATTCAGTTTTTGCCGTAACCCTCTCTACTTTCTCACACATGCTATGTGGGTGAAATGATGATACCATGCCAACTTGGAACCTTTTCATAGTTCATTTCAAATGCTTTTCAATTTCATGGTCTTATAGCTCAAAATAATCAGTAAATGCATGAAAGATAACAAATGAAGTCAGAAATGGTTGTAAATTGATCATGTGGGTTTGAATGGTGCATTTTGAACACCAAAAAACAATAGAGTTCAAATAAGTTCAAAAAATTGAAATCCCTTTGTAATAAACGAGTTTACGTATGAAACCCTGATACTTCGAAAAAGATTGTCCGTTTTGTACACGAAGTGTATCTAGTTTTTGCCGTGACCCTCTCTACATTCTCGCACATGCTATGTGGGTGAAATGATGATACCATGCCAACTTGGAGCCTTTTTAGAGTTCATTTCAAATGATTTTTAATTCTATGGTCGTATAGCTCAAAATAATTAGTAAACGCATGAAAAATAACAAATGAAGTCAGAAAGGGTTGTAAATTGATGATGTGGCTTTGAATGGTGCATTTTGAACACAGAAAAACAAGGGGGTTCAAATAAGTTTAAAAAAATGAAATCCCTTTGTAACAGACGAACTTCCTTATGAAACCCTGATACTTCGAAAGAGATTGTCCATTTTGTACACGAAGTAGATCCAGTTTTTGCCGTAACCCTCTATACTTTCTCACACATGCTATGTGGGTGAAATGATGATACCATGCCAACTTGGAACCTTTTCAGAGTTTATTTCAAATGCTTTTCCATTTCATGGTCTTAAAGCTCAAAATAATCAGTAAATGCATGAAAAATAACCAATTGAAGTCAGAAAGGGTTGTAAATTGATGATGTGGCTTTGAATGGTGCATTTTGAACACAGAAAAACAAATGGAGTTCAAATAAGTTCAAAAAAATTGAAATCCCTTTGTAACAGACGAGTTTCCCTATGAAATCCAGAGACTTCGAAAGAGATTGTCCGTTTTGTACACGAAGTGTATCCAGTTTTTGCCGTAACCCTCTCTACTTTGTCACACATGCTATGTGGGTGAAATTATGATACCATGCCAACTTGGAACCTTTTCAGAGTTCATTTCAAATGCTTTTCAATTTCATGGTGTTAAAGCTCAAAATAATCAGTAAATGCATGAAAAGTAACAAATGAAGTCAGAAAGGGTTGTAAATTGATGATGTGGCTTTGAATGGTGCATTTTGAACACAGAAAAACAAATGGAGTTCAAATAAGTTCAAAAAAATTGAAATCCCTTTGTAACAGACGAGTTACTGTATGAAATCCAGATACTTCGAAAGAGATTGTCCGTTTTGTACACGAAGTGTATCCAGTTTTTGCCGTAACCCTCTCTACTTTCTCGCACATACT
>NW_021283040.1:0-1710 GCF_002162155.2 Triticum dicoccoides
TTAACCAACTCCGAGAGGTTATTGACCACGCCGGAGCACGATCAACCTGACCACGAGGGTCTGTTTCCTGCGAGCAAACGAAGAACAAGCAAGAAACTAAGATTGCAATCTGGATATTGCGAATATAAGATGAAAGCTTTATTGATCAAGGTGGGGTTCTGTGACGCCTTTGTCTGGTCGTTGAACACAAACGAAGTACGCGAAGTTGCAGCTATGGCGAACTTTTAATCTAAACAAAACCCAAAGTCTAAACGATGCCCTAAGGGCTGTATATATGGAGGAAGAGGGGGGGAATTTCGTGGCCCTTGGTGGAGCGGTCCGAAATCAACCCTATCTCTTGTTTCCCCACACATACGGACTCTAAAAATAGCCTATACTTATGTATGTCGAAATTACATGGGCCTGGCCCAATAATAAGGTGACGCAGCACCTAAAATAGCCTCGGGACGAAATTTGTGAAGTGGCATCTTGTATATTTCGTCCAAGGCTTCATGCACCCATTATGGTGGCTTCAAAGTCCTGAAATCATCACTTGTAACTCCGTTATTGTTCCCCTTGCGCATGCCATCATCTCCATGCTTGTTCTTGCTCCAATGTTCATCCTTCTCCAAGCTAGGCCCTTCATTTGTAAGCAAAACAAATGTATCCAATTTAGGCAGCATCATATTCTCATGAACATTAGAATCATTACCAAGAAACGAAAGTACCTGGTAATTTAGTTGGCGTGCACGAGCTCTAGTAATTGGTCCAGTATGTATAGCAGCAGGGGCTGTGGGTGTAACAATTGTATTGATGTCCTCATCATCCTCCCCTTCTTGAAATGAAGTCGTCCTCGACGGAAGTTCATCTTCCTCACCCAAATAAGGCTTCAAATCTGCAATGTTAAAAGTGGGACTAACCCCAAAATCTGCAGGCAGCTCAAGTTTATATGCATTATCATTTATTTTCTCTAACACCTTAAAGGGACCATCAGCACGTTGCATTAACTTTCATTTGCGCAAATCAGGAAATCTATCCTTACGCAAATGTAACCAAACAAGATCTCCAGGTGCAAACACAACATGTTTTCTACCCTTATCTCCAGCAAGTTTATATTTAGCATTCATGCGCTCAATGTTTTCCTTAGTTAACTCATGCATTTTTAAAATCAATTCAGCACGTTGTTTAGCATCAAAATTAACCTTCTCCGAAGATGGAAGAGGCAACAAATCAATAGGTGCACGAGGTAGGAAATCATACACAACTTCAAAAGGGCACATCTTAGTAGTAGAATGTAATGAACGATTATAAGCAAATTCAATATGAGGCAAGCATTCCTCCCACATTTTCTTATTATTCTTCAAAACAGCCCTAAGCATAGTAGACAACGTTCTATTGACTACTTCAGTTTGTCCATCAGTTTGGGGGTGACAAGTAGTACTAAAAAGCAGTTTAGTCCCCAACTTAGCCCATAAACATCTCCAAAAGTGGCTAAGAAATTTAGTATCACGATCTGAAACAATAGTATTTGGCACACCATGCAAGCGAATAATTTCACGAAAGAACAAATCAGCAACATTAACAGCATCATCGCTTTTATGACATGGTATAAAGTGTGCCATTTTCGAGAATCTATCCACGACAACAAATATGCTATCCCTCCCCTTCTTTGTTCGAGGTAAACCTAAAACAAAGTCCATAGATATATCCTCCCAAGGAACACTAGGTACA
>NW_021283041.1:0-882 GCF_002162155.2 Triticum dicoccoides
CTCGCCCTCCTCCTCTTCCCCTGCTCTCTCTCCCTCTCACCCGAAGCACTACCGCCGCCGCAGCTCGCCACCGACGCGCTCCCCGCCGTCCCCTCGCCCCTCCGTAGAGCCCCCGAGCTCCGCCGCGACCCCCTCTACCTCCTCATCGAGCCAAGCAAGACGGAGCATCCCGTGGAGCCATCGCCGTCGCCATCCTCGCCTCCGGCCGCCGTGGGTACTCGCCGACGATTCGGGAGCTTCCGGGCATCCCCGACCTCGCCCTCGCGCTCGCTGGATCCGCGGTGAGCTCCTCCACCGTTCCCCTCTCTTCTCCCTCCCGTTCCCGTGCCGTAGCGCCGCTCCCCACCACGGCCGAAGCCCCTCGCCGCCGTCCATGTCGCCGCCGCCGTCTCGGCCCGCCTCCGCCCAAACCAAGCCTCCCTCCGCGTTCCTGGTGCCACGAGGGTGCCGCCGGGCCCCTCAGGTGGCCTCCCCGTGCCCCGCAGCCCGATCCCGCTCGCGCCCGAACCCCGGCCGCCGCCGCAAGCTTGCTCCGGCGAGCTCCGGCGCCCCCGCAGCCCCCCAACCAGCTCCCCTGGTTGCGGACGAAGACGGGCTACGCCCCGGTGGTCTTCGCGCGATCAAACGCCGTCTGTAACGCAAGTCCGGCGAGTCGCCACCGCGCTAATGGTCGCCGCCGGCCAGAACTCCGGCGGGCTGACGTGGCTTAGCTAATTAGTCACTAATCCCCCACCTACTGACGCTGCCCAGTGGGCCCAGGGTTTAGTCAAAGCTAGTCAGCCCGGGTTTGACTCGGGGTTAACCCCAGTGTCACTGACGTGTGGGACCCACACGTCAGGTTTGACCCTGGACAGCCGCGTTGACCCGCTGACGTCGTGCTGA
>NW_021283042.1:0-1013 GCF_002162155.2 Triticum dicoccoides
ATAATCCAAACTTAGTTTTAAATGCTGTTTTCCATTCATCTCCCAATTTCATACGAATTTGATGGTAGCCACTACGCAAATCAACTTTGGAGAATATTGTAGAGCCACTCAATTCATCAAGCATATCATCTAGCCTAGGAATAGGATGACGATAACGAATAGTAATATTATTAATGCCTCTACAATCAACACACATACGTGATGTACCATCCTTTTTCGGCACTAGAATAATAGGAACAGCACAAGGACTAAGGGATTCGCGTATATAACCTTTGTCGAGAAGCTCTTGTACTTGGCGCATAATCTCCTTCGTCTCCTCTGGATTGGTACGGTATGGTGCACGGTTTGGCAGTGAAGCACCGGGAATTAAGTCAATCTGATGCTCAATCCCTCGAATAGGCGGTAAACCCGGTGGCACGTCTTGTGGAAAGACGTCAGCGAACTCCTGCAAAATGTTAGTGACAGCAGAAGGCAAAGAGGAAGGCACGTCCTCGAATGAAAATAATGCCTCTTTGCACACAAAAACATAGCAAACAGATTTGCTGAAATCTAGCTCATCAATATCTGATTTGGTGGCAAATAAACATGCACTTTTCAATTTAATTTCAGAAGCAACACTAGATGGTTTATTATTAGGCTTCATTTGTTGCTCAAATTCTTTTGCCACAATATGATTTTCACTCTTATTCGTCTCCTGTTTTGCTTTATTAGCTCTATTAATATCATCTTTCAAAATGGAATCAGGAGTCATAGGAAGCAAAGTAATATTTTTATCCTTATGAACAAGAGTATAGTGATTGTTTCTACCATGGTGTACAGAATTTTTATCAAATTGCCATGGTCTACCAAGTAATAAGGAACATGCTTGCATAGGTACCACATCACAATCAACATAATCAGCATATGTAGAGATACTAAAATGCACACGAACAGTACGTGTTACCTTAACCTTGCCGCTGTTGTTGAACCATTGGATGTAGTAAGGATGTGGATGTGGTCTTGTGGTGAGAGAA
>NW_021283043.1:0-1206 GCF_002162155.2 Triticum dicoccoides
TAGGTGCATTAGTTAACCCAAAAGGCATGACTAACCACTCATATAATCCAAACTTAGTTTTAAATGCTGTTTTCCATTCATCTCCCAATTTCATACGAATTTGATGGTAGCCACTACGCAAATCAACTTTGGAGAATATTGTAGAGCCACTCAATTCATCAAGCATATCATCTAGCCTAGGAATAGGATGACGATAACGAATAGTAATATTATTAATGCCTCTACAATCAACACACATACGTGATGTACCATCCTTTTTCGGCACTAGAATAATAGGAACAGCACAAGGACTAAGGGATTCGCGTATATAACCTTTGTCGAGAAGCTCTTGTACTTGACGCATAATCTCCTTCGTCTCCTCTGGATTGGTACGGTATGGTGCACGGTTTGGCAGTGAAGCATCGGGAATTAAGTCAATCTGATGCTCAATCCCTCGAATAGGCGGTAACCCCGGTGGCACGTCTTGTGGAAAGACGTCAGCGAACTCCTGCAAAATGTTAGTGACAGCAGGAGGCAAAGAGGAAGGCACGTCCTCGAATGAAAATAATGCCTCTTTGCACACAAAAGCATAGCAAACAGATTTGCTGAAATCTAGCTCATCAATATCAGATTTGGTGGCAAATAAACATGCACTTTTCAATTTAATTTCAGAAGCAACACTAGATGGTTTATTATTAGGCTTCATTTGTTGCTCAAATTCTTTTGCCACAATCTGATTTTCACTCTTATTCTTCTCCTGTTTTGCTTTATTAGCTCTATTAATATCATCTTTCAAAATGGAATCAGGAGTCATAGGAAGCAAAGTAATATTTTTATCCTAATGAACAAGAGTATAGTGATTGTTTCTACCATGGTGTACAGAATTTTTATCAAATTGCCATGGTCTACCAAGTAATAAGGAACATGCTTGCATAGGTACCACATCACAATCAACATAATCAGCATATGTAGAGATACTAAAATGCACACGAACAGTACGTGTTACCTTAACCTTGCCGCTGTTGTTGAACCATTGGATGTAGTAAGGATGTGGATGTGGTCTTGTGGTGAGAGAAAGCTTCTCCACCATCTCCATGCTAGCCAAGTTGTTCCAGCTCCCTCCGTCTATGATGACGCGCACAGAACGTTCCTTCACAACTCCCTTGGTATGGAACAAATTGTGCCTCTGATTTTGCTCAGCTTGTGTGACCTGCACACTCAAAACAC
>NW_021283044.1:0-927 GCF_002162155.2 Triticum dicoccoides
GCAGTTTTGGCCAGTTCTGGCCCATTTCTTGGATTATTACTCACTGTTTTGGGGTCCCGGAGCGATTTCCATAGTTGTTGAACCCCAAGGCGCGCTTACGTGTCGGTCATCAACACTGGCAGTTTTGGCTGATTTTGGGCCGTTTCATGGACTATTACTCACTGTTTTGGGGTCCCGAAGTGGTTTCCATGGTTAACGAACCATGTGGTGCGTTTATGTGTCGGTCATCAACACTGACAGTTTAGGCCGATTCTGGCCCGTTTCTTTGATTATTACTCATTGTTTTCGGGTAACGAAGCAATTTCCATAATTGTTGAACCCCAAGGTCCGCTTATGTGTCGGTCATCCACACTGGCAATTTTGGCCAATTGTGGCCCATTTCATGGACTATTACTCATTGTTTTGGGGTCCTGGAGTGGTTTCCATGGTTAACGAACCCTATGGTGCGTTTATGTGTCGGTCATCAACACTCGCAGTTTTGGCCGATTCTGACCCGTATCTTGGATTATTACTCACTGTTTTGGGGTCCCGAAGAGATTTCCATAGTTGTTGAAGCCCAAGGTGCGCTTACATGTCGGTCATCAAGACTGGCAGTTTTGGCCGATTCTGGCCCGTTTCATGGACTACCACTCACTATTCGGGGTCCCGGAGTGGTTTCCATGGTTAACGAACCCTGTGGTGCGTTTACGTGTCGGTCATCAACACTGGCAGTTTTGGCCAGTTCTGGCCCATTTCTTGGATTATTACTCACTGTTTTGGGGTCCCGGAGCGATTTCCATAGTTGTTGAACCCCAAGGCGCGCTTACGTGTCGGTCATCAACACTGGCAGTTTTGGCTGATTTTGGGCCGTTTCATGGACTATTACTCACTGTTTTGGGGTCCCGAAGTGGTTTCCATGGTTAACGAACCATGTGGTGCGTTTATGTG
>NW_021283045.1:0-14439 GCF_002162155.2 Triticum dicoccoides
ATGACCGACACGTAAGCGCACCTTGGGGTTCAACAACTATGGAAATCGCTCCGGGACCCCAAAACAGTGAGTAATAATCCAAGAAATGGGCCAGAATTGGCCAAAGCTGCCAGTGTTGATGACCGACACGTAAACGCACCACAGGGTTCGTTAACCATGGAAACCACTCCGGGACCCCGAAATAGTGAGTGGTAGTCCATTAAACGGGCCAGAATCGGTCAAAACTGCCAGTGTTGATGACTGACACGTAAGCGCACCTTGGGGTTCAACAACTATGGAAATCTCTTCGGGACCCCAAAACAGTGAGTAATAATCCAAGATACGGGTCAGAATCGGCCACAACTGCGAGTGTTGATGACCGACAGATAAACGCACCACAGGGTTCGTTAACCATGGAAACAACTCCATGTCAGGACCCCGACTCGATGTCACATCGATCTAGCTGGTAACGCCTCATATCACTTTGCGGCCTCACGCACGGTATCCCCACGGGTGTCGTCTTACCTTTTCCCGGGACCGTTTGCGCCTTTTGGCTCACGTATATGATAGTGTCGCTAGCATCCATATGATAAAGAGCCCGGGCTGACATGACTAGTCGTAAACCCAAAGTGGCACAGACTGCAGGGACAGGCATCCATGACCCAGCTTCGAACGTGTCGGTCATCAGCAAGTGGGTCCGGGCTGTAGCACTGGGCTAGCAGGACTCCGGTAAACCGGGCTGTAGCGGGCTAACAGGACTCCGGTACTCAAAGCGTGACATTTCCCCGAAGGAACAGACACAGGAACGAAGAAGGACACATGCCGGCCAGCCTAAGTGTTCCAGAGCAGTAGCAAGCTACCATGGCTCAGCGGTAACACTAGGAGACATTTCCCGGTAAGAGAGGCTACTAAAGATAAACAACTAGATAGTCAGATCCCACACATACCAAGCATTTCAATCATACACACAATATGCTCGATATGTGCAAATACAACGAAGCATCACAACATGACTCTATGACACAAGTACTTTATTTAAGGCTCAGTGAGCCATACATAACATACACAAAGGTACGGGTCTCACGACCCCACATACAAGTCATACAGTCATACAAACCAGCAGCGGAAGTAACTTGTCTAAGTACAGACAACTAGTAAAATAAAAGAGGCTTGGAAAGCCTAGCTATACTACGTGGTCCTTCACAAGCTCAGGGTCACCACCTGGGTCTTTAGCCTACTCGTTGATGTCAACGTCTACATAGAACCCATCAGAAGGGGTTGCAGCGTCTTCTGTAAAAATGTAGATTATGGCAACATGAGTACAAAGGTACTCAGCAAGACTTACATCAGATCCTACATACATGCATAGTATCAAGAAGGGTTGGTGGAGTTTTTGCAGCAAGCCAGCTTTGACTCTTGGCTAGGCTATCCTACGATACTCCAACTGAAATGATTTTTGCGCACACGAGTCCACTACTCACCAATTCAATACACTACCGAGGATCCGCCTCCGTCTTCCTACGGAAGAGCCATCCTCGGCACTCACACTTATCTTGAGGCTTTTAGTAGTTTCCATTTACTTGTCTATGAACTGTATAAGCAACCAAGTAGTCCTTTACCGCGGACGCGGCTATTCGAATAGATCATGTTAACCCTGCAGGGGTGTACTTCTTCATACACGCTCTCACCACTTACCGTCGTTTACACGACATGTACTCGGCAACCTTCAAGCGGAAGCCTAACGTGGGTGTCGGCCACGACCTACCTAATCACCTAAGCCTCCAGTCCAGGTTTATCGCCTATTCAGGTTCCATCCGCAGGGAGTCCGGCCGAGGTTTCCCATACGGCCCCGAACGATGTGAACAGGGTTCCCGAGATACCTAACGGGTATTCGGTACACCCGGCCACGTACCTACCGCATCACAGCCCACCCCTACGGTCAGCGCTGTCCACGGCCTCCGGTAGGCTACAAACACCAGAAACTACTTGCAACTCCTGGACGGAGAACTAGGGTGAATAAGAAGCCGAGAGGGTCCATTGGTTTCGGGCCCAATGCATGGTAGTAGCTGATTCTTAAATCACACATACAGATCTCAGTGCTTAAGGTCGGCTTCAATGAAACAACCCACCATGTACTCCTACATGGCCTCTCATCGATACCTTTACCAAATCGTGTTCACCACACCACTCTCATTACCGACATAATCATTTCACTCCAGCCCATCACCCCGATGAACCAGACCTGACACGACTCTAAGCATAGCAGGCATAGCAAGGTAGGAACAACACATACATATGTCTCAAGCAACTCCTACACATGCTAGTGGGTTTCATCTAGTTACTGTGGCAATGACAGGTCATGCAGAGGAAATGGGTTCAACTACCGTAGCACACAGCAGTTTGAATCGCGTTGTCTTAATGCAGTAAAAGAGAGCAGGAGCGAGAACATGGGATTGTATCGATATGATCAAATGGTTGGTTGCTTGCCTGATGGTTCGATGCACTGATATGGTTCTTCGTTAGGGTAATCGCGGTACTCCTCGGGGGCAGAACTTGTCGCGAAGGACATCGATACACAACCATCACCAAACAATGTGCAACAATATGATGCATGCATGAAACATGGCAATATGAGTGTGTTGGGCTAATGCAACTAAGAACAGAGGGGTTTGAACAAATTTGAATCAAGGATTCAAATTTTAAGTTCAAATATGGTCTTTTAAAGTGCTTTTCCTTGTTCTGCTTAAAACATCAATTTAACTTGTTTGATCATGCATGAAA
Organism: Triticum dicoccoides; assembly: GCF_002162155.2. Classification (NCBI taxonomy): domain Eukaryota; kingdom Viridiplantae; phylum Streptophyta; class Magnoliopsida; order Poales; family Poaceae; genus Triticum; species Triticum dicoccoides. Next base: position 2,761 of record NW_021283045.1, read on the forward strand.
ATAGTACAGATGGATAGATTGGATTTTTTTGATCATTTTTCATATATAATTTGTCCAATTTGGAGTTACAGAATAAAAGTTATGAATTTTTGAAGTTTAAATAATATTCTGGAATTTCCTGATTTAATTTAAATTCAGAAAATCAATTACTGCGTCAGCCTGACGTCAGTGTGACGCCAGCAGGTCAACGGAACAGGTCTGGGTCAAACCTGACAGTGGGTCCCGCATGTCAGGGTGATTATTTTAATTAAAATTTAATTAAAACTAATCCTGTTTAATTAACAGGGCTGGGCCCACCTGTCATTGACTCAGGGGAGTCAACCAGGGCCCACCCGTGGTCAAAGTCAAAGTCGGCTGCCGGCGTTTAGCCGCCGGCGAGCCCGACGTGGCGGCGGGAGTGGTTTTGGCCATTTCGGCCACCAGAGGGGCCGCGGAGACCACCGGAGTGGAGCTGAGGACAAACCGCAGCTCTTGGCGGAGTCCCTTGGGGTCGGGGTGGCCGAAGTCGACGGCGGCGAGCTCGGCTGCGGCCGCCGGGGTTCGGTCGTGCACGGGAACGGGGTTGGAGCTCGAAGTCGAGCGAAGCGAGGCGCTAGGGATGCTCTACGGGGTCTTGCGAACTCGTTGGACTCGCCGGGGTGACCAAATGGTCACCGGAGCTGCGTCGACGACGAGCTCGGCGACGGCGGAGGTTCGGCCGTGGTGGGGAGGAGGCTACGGTGGGGAAACGAGGGGGAGGAGAGGGGGAAACGGTGGCGTAGCTCACCGCGGTTGCAGTGGGCGTCGAAGTGGGCTCGGGGACGCGCTGGAGACGGCGAATCGACGGCGACGGTGGTCGGAGCCCGAAGAGGGGAACGGCGACGTGGCGGCGATGCAGGGCTTCCGGGGAGCTGTGGAGCGGTGGGGAGGAAGAGGGAGTCGAGGCGGAGCTCCTGAGCTAGTCGGGGGAGCGAGGGGTGGTCGGAGACGGCGGCTATGGCGAACGGCGGTGACGGTGGTGTTCGGCCGTGAGAGAGAGAGAGAGAGAGAGCAGCACGGGAGAGAGAGGGGGATAAGGCCAGGGGATCGGGGCGGCACCGAGAAGAAGCGCCGCGGCGTCGCGCTGGCGGGGGAGGCAGGCAGACGGGCTGGTGGCGTGGCGCTCCGGCCGTGCGCGCGCGCCGGCCACACGCCTGGCCGACTGGCGCCAGGAGGACGATGGCGGTGGTGGGCTGGGCTGGCTTGCTGGGCCGGCCAGCTGGCTGGGCCGCACAGGGAAGTTTTTCCCCTTTTTTTCTGTTTCTGTTTTTATTTAATATATCTGCAACTTTGTTGAATTTAATAAAATACCTAGGCAACTTCAAAATTCACCAAACTATTCCTGGCCCATAGTTGGATTATTTCCAACATGAAACATTTTAGTTTGGAGATATTTGAGCATTTAAATATTTTATATTATTTTAAATGCCCAAATTCAAATATTTATGATTTAAATCAAAAACCCTAGGATGGCCTAGGAAAATGTGCACCACTTTTGGCAGAGGTTCTGAACCAAGGCAAAAATGATGGGCATTTTAGAAGGGCATTTCAGGTTCATTGAAAAATTATTTTAGTAACCCTAGTTGGTTTCAGAGGGGACTGGGGGTTCTGTCATCCCCATTTCAAGTTTCTGATGAAAGAATAAACATGATGCAACACTCTAATGCATGACTAGCTAGGGTGTGACAACTCACCCCCACTCAAAAGAATCTCGTCCCGAGATTTGGGTTCCTCCGGGAAGAAGGCGGGGTACTCGAGTCGAAGACGATCCTCCCTTTCCCAAGTTGCTTCATCCTCAGAATGGTGCGACCATTGAACCTTGAGAAACTTGATGTTCTGGCGTCGAGTGGTACGCTCGGCCTGATCGAGGATACGAATGGGGTACTCTCGATATGTAAGATTATCCTGGAGATCAAGCGTTTCGTGGTCCACTTCACGGATAGGATCCGAGAAGCAACGCCTGAGTTGAGAAACGTGGAAGACATCGTGGACCCTGGAGAGGTGCGGAGGTAGTTCCAACTGGTAGGCAACTTCTCCTCGTTTGGCAAGAATGCGAAAAGGTCCAATGTAACGAGGAGCCAATTTGCCTTTGATACCGAAACGATGGGTTCCCTTCAGAGGGGTGACCCGAAGATAAGCCTTCTCGTCAACCTCGAAAGTTATAGCCTTATGTTTTCGGTCATATTGACTTTTTTTGACGAGATTGGGCTGTTTTCAACTTTTCACGAACGATGCGAACTTGTTCTTCTGCTTCCTGGATCATATCCGGGCCAAAGAATTGTCTTTCCCCGGTCTCTGGCCAGTTAAGGGGTGTTCGACACCGTCGTCCATAGAGAACTTCAAAGGGGGCTTTACCCAAGCTAGATTGATAGCTGTTGTTGTAAGCGAATTCGGCAAATGGAAGACACTTCTCCCAGTCCATTCCAAATGAGATAACAGAGGCTCGAAGCATGTCTTCTAGAACTTGGTTGACGCGTTCCACTTGACCGCTTGACTGAGGGTGGAAAGCTGTGCTAAAGGAGAGACGGGTTCCCATAGCATTTTGGAAACTTTCCCAAAATCGAGAGGTGAAAAGACTTCCTCGATCCGAGTTAATTTCCAAAGGAACACCATGGAGGGACACTATTCGGGAGATGTATAAGTCTGCCAATTGACTGGCGGTTATACTCTCACGAACAGGTAAGAAATGGGCTACTTTGGAAAGACGATCGACCACGACGAAGATAGCATTATTCCCTCTCTTAGTCCTGGGAAAACCGGTAATGAAATCCATACCAATTTTATCCCATTTCCATTCAGGAATAGCTAGTGGTTGAAGGGTGCCAGCAGGCCGTTGGTGCTCTGCTTTTACACGACGACAGACGTCGCAATTTGCAATATACTGAGCAATTTCTCTCTTCATCCTAGTCCACCAGAACCTCTGGCGTAGGTCCTGATACATCTTAGTACTACCGGGATGAATAGTGAGAGGAGATTCATGAGCCTCCTTAAGGATCAACTGCCGTAGATGCTGGTTCTTGGGAACCACTAGACGGTTCTCAAAGTACACAACACCATGATCATTTGTGGAGAAACAACTAGCACCTCCGCTAGCAATGTTCTCCTTGATCTTAGCTATTCCCTTATCTCGCTTCTGGGCAGCAATGATTTGATCCGTAAGAGTAGGTTTCGCCACCAAGGTGGAGAGAAATCCTTGAGGAACAATGTGAAGGTTAAGCTTCCGAAATTCCTCATGGAGAAGCGGTTGACTTTGTTGTAACATCAGATTGTTACAATAAGATTTACGACTTAGCGCATCAGCCATGACGTTGGCTTTCCCTGGGGTGTAGGTTATTCCTAAGTCGAAGTCTATGATCAATTCAACCCAACGTCTCTGCCTGAGATTCAAATCCGGTTGGGTGAAAATATACTTCAGACTTTGGTGATCAGTGAATATTTCGCAACGATTACCGAGGAGGTAATGTCGCCAGGTCTTAAGTGCATAGACTACGGCTGCAAGCTCTAGATCATGAGTAGGATAATTCTCCTCATGTGGGTGCAATTGCCGTGAAGCGTAGGCAATTACGTGTCGATCTTGCATGAGAATGCAACCTAGTCCTTGTCGCGAGGCGTCGCAGTAGATAACAAAGTCCTTGGAGAAGTCTGGCGGTACCAGCACGGGAGCAGAAGTCAGGCGTCTTTTCAGTTCCTGAAAGCTGTGCTCACATTGTGGAGTCCATTCGAACTTCTTATCTTTCTGGAGGAGTTCGGTTAGAGGTTTGGCAACCTTGGAGAAGTTCTCGACAAAGCGACGACAATAGCTCGCTAAGCCTAGAAAACTCCGAACTTGCTTGACTGATTCAGGTGGAGTCCAGTTAAGGACGGCTTGAACTCGCTCAGGGTTAACAGCAATACCTTTACCCGATATTACATGACCCAGATAGGTCACTTCTGACAACCAGAATTCACATTTAGAAAATTTGGCATAAAGGCGATGCTCTCGAAGTTTCTTCAACACTACCCTTAGATGTCCGGCATGTTCTTCCTCGTTCTTGGAGTAGATGAGTATATCATCGAGATAAACTACGACGAACTTATCCAAATACTCCATGAAGATTGAGTTCATTAACCGAGAAAAGGTGGCTGGAGCGTTGGTTAAACCGAAGGACATGACGGTGTACTCGTATTGGCCATAACGAGTAACAAAGGCCGTTTTAGGAATGTCCCCGTTTCTGATTTTGATTTGATGGTAGCCCAACCTCAAATCCATCTTGGAGAAGACTGAGGATCCAGCGAGCTGATCATACAGGTCGTTGATCCTGGGAAGCGGATATTTGTTCTTGATTGTGACCAAGTTGACAGGTCGGTAATCTACAACCTTCCGGTCCGTACCATCCTTCTTCTTGACGAATAGGACGGGGCAAGCCCACGGAGATGAACTAGGGCGGATGAAACCCCTTTTCAAGGACTCATCGAGTTGTTTCTTAAGCTCGGCTAGTTCTAGTGGTGCCATCTTATAAGGTCTTCTAGCAATCGGAACGGTTCCTGGAATGAGGTCTATTACGAACTCAACATCTCTGTCAGGTGGAACACCTGGCAATTCCTCTGGAAAGACATCCGGGAAGTCACGGACTACCAGAACGTCCTCAAGGTCTGGCAAAGGGCTGGCGTTAAGAGAATATAATTGTCGCTTGGCTATTTGGGTCAAGACATTGACTATCTTCCGCGAAGGATGGGTGAGTTGAACAGTCCTAGAGAAGCAATCAATTTGGGCATGATGAGCTGACATCCAGTCCATACCCAGAATGATATTAATATCTGAAGATTTAAGGGCTATCAAAGACGCAAGGAAAACAAGTCTGTCGACTTGGATCTCATTTCCATAACTTACCCTAGAGGTCTGCCATCTAGAACCAGGGGTAGAGATTTCCATAGTGGATGGCATGTCACAGAATGCAACGTTATGCAAACGAGCATAATTTTCAGATATAAAGGAATGAGAGGCTCCTGTATCGAAAAGGACAGATGCCGGGTGGCAATTAACAAGAAGCGTACCGAGAACGACGTTGGGATCCTCTTGAGCTTCTTCGGCAGAGACACAGTTGACATGGCCACGTGAAGCGGTGACCGGCTTGGCGTGGAATACTTTTCCTGTCGGCTTGCCACGGCCAACAGCTTTAGCAGATTGATTGGGGTTGGTCTGGGGGCATTCACGCATATAGTGACCAGATTCCCCACACTTGAAACAAGTCACGGAACTGGTACGTGGAGGAACATTATTGGTTGGACCCCCATAGGGCTTGGCTGGAGCAGACTGTTGTACAGGGCGAGGCGCCTGGAAAGATGGCCTCGGTGTGAACCTGGGTGGCAGGGCGGTGTTGGGCACCCACACGCGGCGCTTCTGAGGACCAGCACCGGATGAGGAACCCGTGTCACGTCCATGCTTGCGTGTTGCGTCATAGTCAGTCTGACCAGTTTCAGCACTGATGGCTTTGTTGACAAGTTTCGAAATAGATGTGCACTCATGCAGACGGAGGTCGCGGCGAAGCTCAGGACTAAGGCCCTTACGGAACCTTGCTTGCTTCTTGGCGTCAGTAGACACTTCCTCAGTTGCATATCGGGCGAGATTACCAAACTCCCTGCTATAGGCATCCACAGAAAGTCGGCCTTGGGTGAAACTGCAAAATTCTTCACGTTTACGGTCCATGAGACCCTCCGGAATGTGATGTTCACGGAAAGGCTCGCTGAATTCAGCCCAAGTAGTGACATGGCCCGCTGGGCGCATAGCTCCATAATTCTCCCACCATAGACTGGCGGGGCCTTCAAGATGATATGCAGCAAAGGTGACCTTGTCAGCCTCCGCTACCAGCGCGGAACGCAGTTTGTGAGAGATACTGCGAAGCCAGTCATCAGCGTCGAGAGGCTCGACGGAGTGGTGGAACGTGGGTGGATGTAATTTGATAAAATCACTGAGTGACACCACGTTAGCCCTCTGATGGTGTGCTGTATTCTGTTCAATACGCTCCAACAAACGGTTTGTCTCCCGCTTGTTTCTCTCAGCTTCCATCATCACCTCGGCTAGTGAAGGAGGATGAGGCAGATTTTCATTCCTGGCTTCACTGCCTTCGGCCTGCTCTTGGGAAGCAGGGTTAGCGCGCGTGTTGACCATCCTAGGTAAACAAGACAATGATTTAGTCAGGATGGTAAAATTCCGACATAGGATTCATAATGTAAGGAATAACTCGGAATGCAATATGATCATCCGTATGACATGGTAGATACAGAAACTGCTTCTTTATTCCATCGTCATACACACCATACAGGGTTTAGTACAAGACCAAACAAAGTACTATTACGGTGAAAAGAGTATTACATCTCATCGGAGGCATTCCAAGCTCCTATACATTATTTCTCTACACCTCCGGAAAGAGTACAAACTAGGTCATAACCCACGAGTCACGCGGGACGATAGAAGACACAGCTAGTGCGAACTAGTGATACTACTGCTAACTCAGACCGATCCGTAGTAGTCCTCGTAGAAGTCACCTCCATAGCCTGGAAGCTCAACATGATCATCCGGAAACAGACGATCTCGCGAAGCTTGTGGACCATAGGGGCTAGGATGAGGCCTTGGACCAACAAACGGTGGCCTGCGGGGACCGCGAGGTGGGGTGATGCCTCCTACATCACGCCAAACCATCACGTCTGGCAGAGCGGATCTCACAGGATAGAGATCGCGCATATCTGAATATCCAGCTTGCACTGCCGGTGCGAACCGAGTCAAAGTGGCCCAGTGGTCAGCACGGGTGTTGAAGAGCTCTAGCCTTAAGGCCCGATTTTCACGGTCCTTATCCTCGAGCATCTCAGCAGTGGTGCGAGTCCGTGAATCCTCCTGAGTGGGGTCAGCATAGATAGCCTGGAGATACCCTTGTGCTCCCGGAAGTGATCCTGGCATATACCGGAAATCAGAGTCCCGAAATAACCCAGATCTGACCCGCATAATGGTCATCATAGAGTAGGCGGCGTCCTGCACAGCCATCTCAATGGTAACCCCGAGTCCATAAGAGCAGTGAAGAGGCTCGGTGGATCCAGGATAAGATGGAAATATCCTGACAGTGCAGAGATACTGGCTTTGATTAAAGTCTCGGAATTGCTCTTCGACCGTGTACTCGGGATACCAGCGATATCCAGCCTCAGTCATTACCCTGACCAACTTAGCAGTATGGCCGGGTACATCTAGGCATCGAGTCAGGCGAACCACTTGATTGAGGTCGCGAGTGGCCATCTGAAAGCACAATCATAATGCAAAGGCATTAGAATTTCTAGCAAAATTTCGGCAGCATAACAGCTGTAAATGCTCAAAAAGGATTTGAGACATTTGACAAAGGATTTCGTACACACTCAACATCACCATATCAAAGTTCTGAAACCATTCTGGCAACATAATGTGGTAGTAGAACTGAACTAGGCTGGTAACCATCAAACTTATAAGGTACTACTGATTAGTAACTCGTGATCCTGATAGAGAGAACAGATCCTAATTCCTTAACCCCCAGTGGAAGAATGGACTGACTCAGATCAGAAAGTCATAAGGTATAAGGAGTAAAAAGAGCCTTACGTTCCAACCCACAAACAATTCCCCTACATATAACTAAAGAATTTCTAGACTCAACATCGACCAGTTTGGCTTGAAGAACCTACAGGCAGTCCGGCTCTGATGCCAACGCTGTCAGGACCCCGACTCGATGTCACATCGATCTAGCTGGTAACGCCTCATATCACTTTGCGGCCTCACGCACGGTATCCCCACGGGTGTCATCTTACCTTTTCCCGGGACCGTTTGCGCCTTTTGGCTCACGTATATGATAGTGTCGCTAGCATCCATATGATAAAGAGCCCGGGCTGACATGACTAGTCGTAAACCCAAAGTGGCACAGACTTACAGGGACAGGCATCCATGACCCAGCTTCGAACGTGTCGGTCATCAGCAAGTGGGTCCGGGCTGTAGCACTGGGCTAGCAGGACTCCGGTAAACCGGGCTGTAGCGGGCTAACAGGACTCCGGTACTCAAAGTGTGACATTTCCCCGAAGGAACAGACACAGGAACGAAGAAGGACACATGTCGGCCAGCCTAAGTGTTCCAGAGCAGTAGCAAGCTACCATGGCTCAGCGGTAACACTAGGAGACATTTCCCGGTAAGAGAGGCTACTAAAGATAAACAACTAGATAGTCAGATCCCACACATACCAAGCATTTCAATCATACACACAATATGCTCGATATGTGCAAATACAACGAAGCATCACAACATGACTCTATGACACAAGTACTTTATTTAAGGCTCAGTGAGCCATACATAACATACACAAAGGTACGGGTCTCACGACCCCACATACAAGTCATACAGTCATACAAACCAGCAGCGGAAGTAACTTGTCTGAGTACAGACAACTAGTAAAATAAAAGAGGCTTGGAAAGCCTAGCTATACTACGTGGTCCTTCACAAGCTCAGGGTCACCACCTGGGTCTTTAGCCTACTCGTTGATATCAACGTCTACATAGAACCCATCAGAAGGGGTTGCAGCGTCTTCTGTAAAAATGTAGATTATAGCAACATGAGTACAAAGGTACTCAGCAAGACTTACATCAGATCCTACATACATGCATAGTATCAAGAAGGGTTGGTGGAGTTATTGCAGCAAGCCAGCTTTGACTCTTGGCTAGGCTATCCTACGATACTCCAACTGAAATGATTTTGCGCACACGAGTCCACTACTCACCAATTCAATACACTACCGAGGATCCGCCTCCGTCTTCCTACGGAAGAGCCATCCTCGGCACTCACACTTATCTTGAGGCTTTTAGTAGTTTCCATTTACTTGTCTATGAACTGTATAAGCAACCAAGTAGTCCTTTACCGCGGACGCGGCTATTCGAATAGATCATGTTAACCCTGCAGGGGGTACTTCTTCATACACGCTCTCACCACTTACCGTCGTTACACGACATGTACTCGGCAACCTTCAAGCGGAAGCCCAACGTGGGTGTCGGCCACGACCTACCTAATCACCTAAGCCTCCAGTCCAGGTTTATCGCCTATTCAGGTTCCATCCGCAGGGAGTCCGGCCGAGGTTTCCCATACGGCCCCGAACGATGTGAACAGGGTTCCCGAGATACCTAACGGGTATTCGGTACACCCGGCCACGTACCTACCGCATCACAGCCCACCCCTACGGTCAGCGCTGTCCACGGCCTCCAGTAGGCTACAAACACCAGAAACTACTTGCAACTCCTGGACGGAGAACTAGGGTGAATAAGAAGCCGAGAGGGTCCATTGGTTTCGGGCCCAATGCATTGTAGTAGCTGATTCTTAAATCACACATACAGATCTCAGTGCTTAAGGTCGGCTTCAATGAAACAACCCACCATGTACTCCTACATGGCCTCTCATCGATACCTTTACCAAATCGTGTTCACCACACCACTCTCATTACCGACATAATCATTTCACTCCAGCCCATCACCCCGATGAACCAGACCTGACACGACTCTAAGCATAGCAGGCATAGCAAGGTAGGAACAACACATACATATGGCTCAAGCAACTCCTACACATGCTAGTGGGTTTCATCTAGTTACTGTGGCAATGACAGGTCATGCAGAGGAAATGGGTTCAACTACCGTAGCACACAGCAGTTTGAATCGCGTTGTCTTAATGCAGTAAAAGAGAGCAGGAGCGAGAACATGGGATTGTATCGATATGATCAAATGGTTGGTTGCTTGCCTGATGGTTCGATGCACTGATATGGTTCTTCGTTAGGGTAATCGCGGTACTCCTCGGGGGCAGAACCTGTCGCGAAGGACATCGATACACAACCATCACCAAACAATGTGCAACAATATGATGCATGCATGAAACATGGCAATATGAGTGTGTTGGGCTAATGCAACTAAGAACAGAGGGGTTTGAACAAATTTGAATCAAGGATTCAAATTTTAAGTTCAAATATGGTCTTTTAAAGTGCTTTTCCTTGTTCTGCTTAAAACAACAATTTAACTTGTTTGATCATGCATGAAAATAGTACAGATGGATAGATTGGATTTTTCTGATCATTTTTCATATATAATTTGTCCAATTTGGAGTTACAGAATAAAAGTTATGAATTTTTGAAGTTTAAATAATATTCTGGAATTTCCTGATTTAATTTAAATTCAGAAAATCAATTACTGCGTCAGCCTGCCGTCAGTGTGACGTCAGCAGGTCAACGGAACAGGTCTGGGTCAAACCTGACAGTGGGTCCCGCATGTCAGGGTGATTATTTTAATTAAAATTTAATTAAAACTAATCCTGTTTAATTAACAGGGCTGGGCCCACCTGTCATTGACTCAGTGGAGTCAACCAGGGCCCACCCGTGGTCAAAGTCAAAGTCGGCTGCCGGCATTTAGCCGCCGGCGAGCCCGACGCGGCGGCGGGAGTGGTTTTGGCCATTTCGGCCACCAGAGGGGCCGCGGAGACCACCGGAGTGGAGCTGAGGACAAACCGCAGCTCTTGGCGGAGTCCGTTGGGGTCGGGGTGGCCGGAGTCGACGGCGGCGAGCTCGGCTGCGGCCGCCGGGGTTCGGTCGTGCACGGGAACGGGGTTGGAGCTCGAAGTCGAGCGAAGCGAGGCGCTAGGGATGCTCTACGGGGTCTTGCGAACTCGTTGGACTCGCGGGGGTGACCAAATGGTCACCGGAGCTGCGTCGACGACGAGCTCGGCGACGGCGGAGGTTCGGCCGTGGTGGGGAGGAGGCTACGGTGGGGAAACGAGGGGGAGGAGAGGGGGAAACGGTGGCGTAGCTCACCGCGGTTGTAGTGGGCGTCGAAGTGGGCTCGGGGACGCGCTGGAGACGGCGAATCGACGGCGACGGTGGTCGGAGCCCGAAGAGGGGAACGGCGACGTGGCGGCGATGCAGGGCTTCCAGGGAGCTGTGGAGCGGTGGGGAGGAAGAGGGAGTCGAGGCGGAGCTCCTGAGCTAGTCGGGGGAGCGAGGGGTGGTCGGAGACGGCGGCTATGGAGAACGGCGGCGACGGTGGTGTTCGGCCGTGAGAGAGAGAGAGAGAGCAGCACGGGAGAGAGAGGGGGATAAGGCCAGGGGATCGGGGCGGCACCGAGAAGAAGCGCCGCGGCGTCGCGCTGGCGGGGGAGGCAGGCAGACGGGCTGGTGGCGTGGCGCTCCGGCCGTGCGTGCGCGCCGGCCACACGCCTGGCCGATTGGCGCCAGGAGGACGACGGCGGTGGTGGGCTGGGCTGGCTTGCTGGGCCGGCCAGCTGGCTGGGCCGCACAGGGAAGTTTTTCCCCTTTTTTTTCTGTTTCTGTTTTTATTTAATATATCTGCAACTTTGTTGAATTTAATAAAATACCTAGGCAACTTCAAAATTCACCAAACTATTCCTGGCCCATAGTTGGATTATTTCCAACATGAAACATTTTAGTTTGGAGATATTTGAGCATTTAAATATTTTATATTATTTTAAATGCCCAAATTCAAATATTTATGATTTAAATCAAAAACCCTAGGATGGCCTAGGAAAATGTGCACCACTTTTGGCAGAGGTTCTGAACCAAGGCAAAAATGATGGGCATTTTAGAAGGGCATTTCAGGTTCATTGAAAAATTATTTTAGTAACCCTAGTTGGTT
>NW_021283046.1:0-10297 GCF_002162155.2 Triticum dicoccoides
TGGTGCAAGCATCTCGGAGTTGGAACATTCGCTTTGATGAGATGATCAAAGCGTTTGGGTTTACACAGACTTGTGGAGAAGCCTGCGTTTACAAGAAAGTGAGTGGGAGCTCTGTAGCATTTCTCATATTATATGTAGATGACATACTTTTGATGGGAAATGATATAGAACTCTTGGACAGCATCAAGGCCTACTTGAATAAAAGTTTTTCAATGAAGGACCTTGGAGAAGCTGCTTATATATTAGGCATCAAAATCTATAGAGATAGATCGAGACACCTCATAGGTCTTTCACAAAGCACATACCTTGATAAAATATTGAAGAAGTTCAATATGGATCAATCCAAGAAGGGGTTCTTGCCTGTGTTACAAGGTATGAAATTGAGCTCAGCTCAATGTCCGACCACGGCAGAAGATAAAGAAGAGATGAGCGTCATCCCCTATGCCTCAGCCATAGGTTCTATTATGTATGCCATGCTGTGTACCAGACCTGATGTTAACCTTGCCGTCAGTTTGGTAGGAAGGTACCAAAGTAATCCCGGCAAGGAACACTGGACAGCGGTCAAGAATATCCTGAAGTACCTGAAAAGGACTAAGGAAATGTTTCTCGTTTATGGAGGTGACGAAGAGCTCGTCGTAAAGGGTTACGTCGATGCTAGCTTCGACACAGATCTGGATGACTCTAAGTCACAAACCGGATACGTGTATATTTTGAATGGTGGGGCAGTAAGCTGGTGCAGTTGCAAGTAAAGCGTCGTGGCGGGATCTACATGTGAAGCGGAGTACATGGCAGCCTCGGAGGCAGCACATGAAGCAATATGGGTGAAGGAGTTCATCACCGACCTAGGAGTCATACCCAATGCGTCGGGGCCGATCAAGCTCTTCTGTGACAACGCTGGAGCTATTGCACTTGCCAAAGAGCCCAGGTTTCACAAGAAGACAAGGCACATCAAGCGTCGCTTCAACTCCATTCGTGAAAATGTTCAAGATGGAGACATAGAGATTTGTAAAGTACATACGGACCTGAATGTAGCAGATCCGTTGAGTAAACCTCTCCCTAGAGCAAAACATGATCAACACCAGAATTCCATGGGTGTTCGATTCATCACAATGTAACTAGATTATTGACTCTAGTGCAAGTGGGAGACTGTTGGAAATATGCCCTAGAGGCAATAATAAAAGAATTATTATTATATTTCCTTGTTCATGATAATTGTCTTTAATCATGCTATAATTGTGTTATCCGGAAATCGTAATACATGTGTGAATAACAGACACCAACATGTCCCTAGTAAGCCTCTAGTTGACTAGCTCGTTGATCAACAGATAGTCATGGTTTCCTGACTATGGACACTGGATGTCATTGATAACGAGATCACATCATTGGGAGAATGATGTGATGGACAAGACCCAATCCTAAACATAGCACAAGATCGTATAGTTCGTTTGCTAGAGTTTTCCAATGTCAAAGTATCTTTTCCTTAGACCATGAGATCGTGTAACTCCCGGATACCGTAGGAGTGCTTTGGGTATGCCAAACGTCACAACGTAACTGGGTGACTATAAAGGTAGACTACGGGTATCTCCGAAAGTGTCTGTTGGGTGACATGGATCAAGACTGGGATTTGTCACTCCGTATGACGGAGAGGTATCACTGGGCCCACTCGGTAATGCATCATCATAATGAGCTCAGAGTGACCAAGTGTCTGGTCACGGGATCATGCATTATGGTACGAGTAAAGTGACTTGCCGGTAACGAGATTGAACGAGGTATTGGGATACCGACGATCGAATCTCGGGCAAGTAACATATCGATAGACAAAGGGAATAGCGTAAGGGATTGATTAAATCCTCGACATCGTGGTTCATCCGATGAGATCATCGTGGAGCATGTGGCAGCCAACATGGGTATCCAGATCCCGCTGTTGGTTATTGACCGGAGAGTCGTCTCGGTCATGTCTGCTTGTCTCCCGAACCCGTAGGGTCTACACACTTAAGGTTTGGTGACGCTAGGGTTATGAAGATATGTATATGCAGAAACCCGAATGTTGTTCGAAGTCCCGGATGAGATCCCGGACGTCACGAGGTGTTCCGGAATGGTCCGGAGGTGAAGAATTATATATAGGAAGTGCTATTTCGGGCATCGGGACAAGTTTCGGGGTTATCGGTATTGTACCGGGACCACCGGAAGGGTCCCGGGGGTCCACCGGGTGGGGCCACCTGTCCCGGGGGGCCACATGGGCTGTAGGGGGTGCGCCTTGGCCTAGATGGGCCAAGGGCACCAGCCCCTATAGGCCCATGCGCCTAGGGTTTCCACCATGGAAGAGTCCATGTGGTGGAAGGCACCCCTAGGTGCCTTGGGGGGGAGGGAAACCTCCCCTTGGCCGCCGCCCCCCCTAGTAGATGCCATCTACTAGGGCCGGCGCCCCCCCTGGCACCCCTATATATAGTGGGGGGGAGAGGAGGGATTTCACACCAGCCCCTGGCGCCTCCATCTCCCCCCGTTACGTCTCTCCCTTGTAGTCTCGGCGAAGCCCTGCTGCTGTGACGCCCTGCATCCACCACCACGCCGTCGTGCTGCTGGATCTTCATCAACCTCTCCCCCCCCCTTGCTGGATCAAGAAGGAGGAGACGTCTCCTGTCCCGTACGTGTGTTGAACGCGGAGGTGCCGTCCGTTCGGCGCTGGTCATCGGTGATTTGGATCACGTCGAGTACGACTACATCATCACCGTTCTTTTGAACGCTTCCGTGCGCGATCTACAAAGGTATGTAGATGCATCTAATCACTCGTTGCTAGATGAACTCCTAGATGATCTTGGTGAAACGAGTAGGAAAATTTTTGTTTTCTGCAACGTTCCCCAACACCTATAGCACATGTGCCCACGTCGTGCAAAAAAAAAACTCATGATTTTATCACGCTCCGAGTATTATTAATATTGACGCCGCATCGTTACTGCAGAACGTCTACTACCGTGTCATCGCCGTCCGTGAGGGGGCCACGCCCCGGAGACGCGTCCCGCCTCTTCGGACATGCCACCACACCACCCCACATGTATGAGGGTCCGGTGCGACGCTCCGGTGGCATTGCTACCCCCAGTGCCTCCGTCCCGCCTAACCCTGCAGCGTTTGACCACGAGATCTAGCCCTTTGACTTTGAACGGACGGGCTTTGACCAGTGGACCTCCCCACCCGGTTGTGTTAGGTCAGCCCATAGGAACACTTTGGAGCAACATCCGGTCCAGACCCACAGCAAGATCCCCTCCGTGTAGACCCGACGCGTCCGTTTCCCCCCTCCAGGTGCCGGCGGCGGCGCCGTCCGTGAGGGGGGCACACCCCGCACACGCGTGCTGGGCGTTTGCAACGGCCACAACACTTCCAGACTTGTGAGAGGCCGCCTACGCAAGATTTGGCGGCATGCTAGCCCCCGGAGGCCACCGGCCACAGCCGTAGACGCGCGAAGGTCAATCTGCGTAGAGGGAATTTTTCGGATACGTCTCAATCACCAAAAATTATGAAAAAATACCATCGTTCCTATAGCACATGTGCCCACGTCGTGCAAAAAACACATGATTTTATCACGCACCGATTATTTAGTAATATTGAAGCCGCATCGTTACCGCAGAACGTCTACTACCATGTCATCGCCGTCCGTGAGGGGGGGCCACGCCTCGGAGACGCATCCCGCCTCTTCGGACATGCCACCACACCACCCCGCATGTATGAGGGCCCGATGCGATGCTACGGTGGCATTGCTACCCCCCCCCCCAGTGCCCCCGTCCCGCCTAACCCTGTAGCGTTTAACCACGGGATCTACCCCTTTGACTTTGCACGGACGGGCTTTGACCAGTGGACCTCCCCACCCGGTTGTGTTAGGTCAGCCCATAGGAACACTTTGGAGCGACATCCGGGCCAGACCCACAGCAAGATCCCCTCCGTGTAGACCCGACGCGTCCGTTTCCCCCCTCCAGGTGCCGGCGGCGGCGCCGTTCGTGAGGGGGGCACACCCCGGACACGCGTGCCGGGCGTTTGCAACCGCCACAACACTTCCAGACTTGTTAGAGGCCGCCTACGCAAGATTTGGCGGCATGCTAGCCCCCGGAGGCCGCCGGCCACAGCCGTAGACGCGCGAAGGGCAATCCGCATAGAGGGAATTTTTCGGATACTTCTCCATCACCAAAAATTATGAAAAAATACCATCGTTCCTATAGCATATGTGCCCACGTCGTGCAAAAAAACTTATGATTTTATCGCGCTTCGAGTATTATTAATATTGACGCCGCATCGTTACCGCAGAACGTCTACTACCATGTCATCGCCGTCCGTGAGGGGGGGCCACGCCCCGGAGACGCGTCCCGCCTCTTCGGACATGCCACCACACCACCCCGCATGTATGAGGGCCCGGTGCGACGCTCCGGTGGCATTGCTACCCCCAGTGCCTCTGTCCCGCCTAACCCTGTAGCGTTTGACCACGGGATCTAGCCCTTTGACTTTGCACGGACGGGCTTTGACCAGTGGACCTCCCCACCCGATTGTGTTAGGTCAGCCCATAAGAACACTTTGGAGCAACATCCGGGCTAGACCCACAGCAAGATCCCCTCCGAGTAGACGTGCCGCGTCCGTTTCCCCCCTCCAGGTGCCGGCGGCGGCGCCGTCCGTGAAGGGGGGCACACCCCGGACACGTGTGCCGGGCGTTTGCAACCGCCACAGCACTTCCAGACTTGTGAGAGGCCGCCTACGCAAGATTTGGCGGCATGCTAGCCCCCGAAGGCCGCCGGCCACAGCTGTAGACGCGCGAAGGGCACTCCGCGTAGAGGGAATTTTTCGGATACTTCTCCATCACCAAAAATTATGGAAAAATACCATCGTTCCTATATCACATGTGCCCACGTCGTGCAAAAAAACTCATGATTTTATCGCGCTCCGAGTATTATTAATATTGACGCCGCATCGTTACTGCAGAACGTCTACTACCGTGTCATCGCCGTCCGTGAGGGGGGGCCACGCCCCGGAGACGCGTCCCGCCTCTTCGGACATGCCACCACGCAACCCCACATGTATGAGGGCCCGGTGCGACGCTCCGGTGGCATTGCTACCCCAGTGCCCCCGTCCCGCCTAACCCTGTAGCGTTTGACCACGGGATCTAGCCCTTTGACTTTGCACGGACGGGCTTTGACCAGTGGACCTCCCCACCCGGTTGTGTTAGGTCAGCCCATAGGAACACTTTGGAGCAACATCCGGTCCAGACCCACAGCAAGATCCCCTCCGTGTAGACCCGACGCGTCCGTTTCGACCCTCCAGGTGCCGACGGCGGCGCCGTCCATGAGGGGGGCACACCCCGGACACGCGTGCCGGGCGTTTGCAACCGCCACAACACTTCCAAACTTGTGACAGGCCGCCTACGCAAGATTTGGCGGCATGCTAGCCCCCAGAGGCCGCCGGCCACAGCCGTAGACGCGCGAAGGGCAATCCGCGTAGAGGGAATTTTTCGGATACTTCTCCATCACCAAAAATTATGAAAAAAATACCATCGTTCCTATAGCACATGTGCCCACATCGTGCAAAAAAAACTCATGATTTTATCGTGCTCCGAGTATTATTAATATTGACGTCGCATCGTTACTGCAGAACGTCTACTACCGTGTCATCACCGTCCGTGAGGGGGGGCCATGCCCCGGAGACGCGTCTCGCCTCTTCGGACATGCCACCACACCACCCCGCATGTATGAGGGCCCGGTGCGACGCTCCGGTGGCATTGCTACCCCCAAGTGCCTCCGTCCCGCCTAACCCTGTAGTGTTTGACCACGGGATCTAGCCCTTTGACTTTGCACGGACGGGCTTTGACCAGTGGACCTCCCCACCCGGTTGTGTTAGGTCAGCCCATAGGAACACTTTGGAGCAATATCCGGGCCAGACCCACAGCAAGATCCCCTCGATGTAGACCCGACGCGTCCGTTTCCCCCCTCCAGGTGCTGGCGGCGGCGCCGTCCGTGAGGGGGGCACACCCCGGACACGCGTGCCGGGCGTTTGCAACCGCCACAACACTTCCAGACTTGTGAGAGGCCGCCTACGCAACATTTGGCGGCATGCTAGCCCCCGGAGGCCACCGGCCACAGCCGTAGACGCGCGAAGGGCAATCTGCGTAGAGGGAATTTTTCGGATACTTCTCCATCACCAAAAATTATGAAAAAATACCATCGTTCCTATAGTACATGTGCCCACGTCGTGCAAAAAAACTCATGATTTTATCACGCTCCGAATATTATTAATATTGACGCCGCATCATTACCGCAGAACGTCTACTACCGTGTCATCGCCGTCCGTGAGGGGGGGCCACACCCCGGAGACGCGTCCCGCCTCTTCGGACATGCCACCACACCACCCTGCATGTATGAGGGCCCGGTGCGACGCTCCGGTGGCATTGCTACCCCCAGTGCCCCCGTCCCGCCTAACCCTGTAGCGTTTGACCATGGGATCTAGCCCTTTGACTTTGCACGGACGAGCTTTGACCAGTGGACCTCCCCACCCGGTTGTGTTAGGTCAGCCCATAGGAACACTTTGGAGCGACATCCAGGCCAGACCCACAGCAAGATCCCCTCCGTGTAGACCCGACTCGTCCGTTTCCCCCCTCCAGGTGCCGGCGGCGGCGCCGTCCGTGAGGGGGGCACACCCCGGACACGCGTGCCGGGCGTTTGCCACCGCCACAACACTTACAGACTTGTGAGAGGCCGCCTACGCAAGATTTGGCGGCATGCTAGCCCCCGGAGGCCGCCGGCCACAGCCGTAGACGCGCGAAGGGCACTCCGCGTAGAGCGATTTTTTCGGATACTTCTCCATCACCAAAAATTATGAAAAATTACCATCGTTCCTATAGCACATGTTCCCACGTCGTGCAAAAAAACTCATGATTTTATCGTGCTCCGAGTATTATTAATATTGACGTCGCATCGTTACTGCAGAACGTCTACTACCGTGTCATCACCGTCCGTGGGGGGGGCCATGCCCCGGAGACGCGTCTCGCCTCTTCGGACATGCCACCACACCACCCCGCATGTATGAGGGCCCGGTGCGACGCTCCGGTGGCATTGCTACCCCCCAGTGCCTCCGTCCCGCCTAACCCTGTAGTGTTTGACCACGGGATCTAGCCCTTTGACTTTGCACGGACGGGCTTTGACCAGTGGACCTCCCCACCCGGTTGTGTTAGGTCAGCCCATAGGAACACTTTGGAGCAACATCCGGGCCAGACCCACAGCAAGATCCCCTCGATGTAGACCCGACGGGTCCGTTTCCCCCCTCCAGGTGCTGGCGGCGGCGCCGTCCGTGAGGGGGGCACACCCCGGACACGCGTGCCGGGCGTTTGCAACCGCCACAACACTTCCAGACTTGTGAGAGGCCGCCTACGCAACATTTGGCGGCATGCTAGCCCCCGGAGGCCACCGGCCACAGCCGTAGACGCGCGAAGGGCAATCTGCGTAGAGGGAATTTTTCGGATACTTCTCCATCACCCAAAATTATGAAAAAATACCATCGTTCCTATAGCACATGTGCCCACGTCGTGCAAAAAAACTCATGATTTTATCGCGCTCCGAATATTATTAATATTGACGCCGCATCATTACCGCAGAACATCTACTACCGTGTCATCGCCGTCCGTGAGGGGGGGCCACACCCCGGAGACGCGTCCCGCCTCTTCGGACATGCCACCACACCACCTCGCATGTATGAGGGCCCGGTGCGACGCTCCGGTGGCATTGCTACCCCCAGTGCCCCCGTCCCGCCTAACCCTGTAGCGTTTGACCATGGGATCTAGCCCTTTGACTTTGCACGGACGAGCTTTGACCAGTGGACCTCCCCACCCGGTTGTGTTAGGTCAGCCCAAAGGAACACTTTGGAGCGACATCCGGGCCAGACCCACAGCAAGATCCCCTCCGTGTAGACCCGACTCGTCCGTTTCCCCCCTCCAGGTGCCGGCGGCGGCGCCGTCCGTGAGGGGGGCACACCCCGGACACGCGTGCCGGGCGTTTGCCACCGCCACAACACTTACAGACTTGTGAGAGGCCGCCTATGCAAGATTTGGCAGCATGCTAGCCCCCGGAGGCCGCCGGCCACAGCCGTAGATGCGCGAAGGGCACTCCGCGTAGAGGGATTTTTTCGGATACTTCTCCATCACCAAAAATTATGAAAAATTACCATCGTTCCTATAGCACATGTGCCCACGTCGTGCAAAAAAAACTCATGATTTTATCATGCTCCAAGTATTATTAATATTGACGCCGCATCGTTACTGCAGAACGTCTACTACCGTGTCATCGCCGTCCGTGAGGGGTGCCACGCCCCGGAGACGCGTCCCGCCTCTTCGGACATGCCACCACCCCACCCCACATGTATGAGGGCCCGGTGCGACGCTCCGGTGGCATTGCTACCCCCAATGCCTCCGTCCCGCCTAACCCTGTAGCGTTTGACCACGAGATCTAGCCCTTTGACTTTGAACGGACGGGCTTTGACCAGTGGACCTCCCCACCCGGTTGTGTTAGGTCAGCCCATAGGAACACTTTGGAGCAACATCCGGTCCATACCCACAGCAAGATCCCCTCCGTGTAGACCCGACGCGTCCGTTTCCCCCCTCCAGGTGCCGGCGGCGGCACCGTCCGTGAGGGGGGCACACCCCGGACACGCGTGCCGGGCGTTTGCAACGGCCACAACACTTCCAGACTTGTGAGAGGCCGCCTACGCAAGATTTGGCGGCATGCTAGCCCCCGGAGGCCGCCGGCCAAAGCCGTAGACGTGCGAAGGGCAATCCGCGTAGAGGGAATTTTTCGGATACTTCTCCATCACCAAAAATTATGAAAAAATACCATCGTTCCTATAGCACATGTGCCCACGTCGTGCAACAAACTCATGATTTTATCGCGCTCCAAGTATTATTAATATTGACGCCGCATCGTTACCGCAGAACGTCTACTATCGTGTCATCGCCGTCCGTGAGGGGGGGCCACGCCCTGAAGACGCGTCCCGCCTCTTCGGAGATGCCACCACACCACCATGCATGTAAGAGGGCCCGGTGCGATGCTCCGGTGGCATTGCTACCCCAGTGCCTCCGTCCCGCCTAACCCTGTAGCGTTTGACCACGGGATCTAGCCCTTTGACTTTGCACGGACGGGCTTTGACCAGTGGTCCTCCCCACCCGGTTGTGTTAGGTCAGCCCATAAGAACACTTTGGAGCAACATCCGGGCCAGACCCACAGCAAGATCCCCTCCCAGTAGACCCGCCGAGTCCGTTTCCCCCATCCAGGTGCCGGCGGCGGCGCCGTCCGTGAGGGGGGGGGCACACCCCGGACACGCGTGCCGGGCGTTTGCAACCGCCACAACACTTCCAGACTTGTGAGAGGCTGCCTACGCAAGATTTGGCGGCATGCTAGCCCCCGGAGGCCGCCGGCCACAGCCGTAGACGCGCGAAGGGCAATCCGCGTAGAGTGAATTTTTCGGATACTTCTCCATCACCAAAAATTATGAAAAAATACCATCGTTCCTATAGCACATGTGCCCACGTTGTGCAAAAAAACTCATGATTTTATCGCGCTCCGAGTATTTAGTATTATTGACGCTGCATCGTTACCGCAGAACGTCTACTACTGTGTCATCGCCGTCCGTGAGGGGGGGCACGCCCCGGAGACGCGTCCCACCTCTTTGGACTTGCCACCACACCACACCGCATGTATGAGGGCCCGGTGCGACGCTCCGGTGGCATTGCTACCCCCCAAGTGCCCCCGTCCCGCCTAACCCTGTAGCGTTTGACCACGGGATCTAGCCCTTTGACTTTGCACGGACGGGCTTTGACCAGTGGACCTCCCCACCCGGTTGTGTTAGGTCAGCCAATAGGAACACTTTGGAGCAACATCCGGGCCAGACCCACAGCAAGATCCCCTCCGAGTAGACCCGCCGCGTCCGTTTCCCCCCTCCAGGTGCCGGCGGCGGCGGCGGCCTTGAGGGGGGCACACCCCGGACACGCGTGCCGGGCGTTTGCAACCGCAACAACACTTCCAGACTTGTGAGAGGCCGCCTACGCAAGATTTGGCGGCATGCTAGCCCCCAGAGGCCGCCGGCCACAGCCGTAGACGCGCGAAGGGCAATCCGCGTAGAGGGAATTTTTCGGATACTTCTCCATCACCAAAAATTATGAAAAAATACCATCGTTCCTATAGCACATGTGCCCACGTCGTGCAAAAAAACTCATGATTTTATCGCGCTCCAAGTATTATTAATATTGACGCCGCATCGTTACCGCAGAATATCTACTACC
>NW_021283047.1:0-1259 GCF_002162155.2 Triticum dicoccoides
TCACAATCAACATAATCAGCATATGTAGAGATACTAAAATGCACACGAACAGTACGTGTTACCTTAACCTTGCCGCTGTTGTTGAACCATTGGATGTAGTAAGGATGTGGATGTGGTCTTGTGGTGAGAGAAAGCTTCTCCACCATCTCCATGCTAGCCAAGTTGTTGCAGCTCCCTCCGTCTATTATGACGCGCACAGAACGTTCCTTCACAACTCCCTTGGTATGGAACAAATTGTGCCTCTGATTTTGCTCAGCTTGTGTGACCTGCACACTCAAAACACGTTGAGCAACTAAACATTCATACCTGTCAGCGTCTTCAGGAGCCATGTATTGCGTCTCATGATCAGAATCATCTCCACCATGTTCTTCACGTGTAATAAGAGCCAATGTCTCCTCATCATAGTCACTAGCGGACTCATATCCACCATCCGCGGTAGCAATGATCACACGCGGAGATTTGCATTCCCTCGCATAATGACCTCCTCCCTTACAACGATGACAAATAATATCACTTGTGTGCCCTGTTGATGCCATGGAAGAAGAAGAACGCTGTGCAGGCCCCGCAGGTGCGCTCTTGGCAGATAATGGTGGTTGTGCCTGTTTTCTTATATCACGGCTGGAGGTGGCACCGAATGGAGGTGCTGGTGCAGTTGAAGTAGAAGATGCACGTGGTGTCCATGATGAAGGTCGGCCTGCAGAAAAGTTAGTTCGCCCCAATGCTTGTCGATCCTGCACTTCACGTTCGGCTTTACAAGCAAGATGGAATAAACGAGTGATATTAATATACTCCTTATAGTCTAGAATGGTCTGAATCTCTCTATTTAATCCACCCAGAAAACGTGCAAGCATAGCTTCATTCTCCTCAACAATACCACATCTAATCATGCCAGTTTGTAATTCCTGATAATATTCTTCTACAGAATTTTTCCCTTGTCTTAAACGCTGCAATTTTTGAAGCAATTCACGTTGATAATATGGTGGAACCCAACGCGTACGCATAGCATTTTTCAAAGCAGCCCAAGTAGTTGGAATAGGATATAATCTACAATGTTCAGACCACCATACACATGCAAAACTAGTGAAAGCACAAACAGCAGCAGCAACTCGTCTCTCCTCAGGATATTGTAAACATGTAAATCGTTGTTCAGTTTCTAACTCCCAAGTAAGATATATATCAGGAACATATCTACCCTCAAATGGTGGAATATTCAATTTCAGTTTAGGAATATGGACATCATCTCGTACCTGAGGTGGTGG